>NC_051160.1:109467382-109507381 GCF_013339745.2 Dermacentor silvarum | reverse complement strand
TTCCTGTGGTTTTTAGCGTTAATTTTTTTTTCGTTGAGTCATCTTTATTTATGCTGTTATGCTCGTGACTATGATTTCTACCATCATCCTTTAGTGCTTCCTTAACTTAGTGCCCACGTCCGAACCTATTCCAGTGGTTTTTGAGTGTTAATCTTTTTTCGCTGAGTCATTGTCATTTTTGCTGAGTCATGCTCATGACTATGACGTCTACGATCATCCTTTAGTGTTTCCTTCACTTAGTGCCCACGTCCGAACCCATTTCAGTGGTTTTTGAATGTTAATCTTTTTCGCTGGGTCATTGTCATGACCTACATGACACTCATATCATGACATTTATGTCATGACCTATCACTTATGTTTATCATACACTGCTGTCATACTATGCAAATTTTCGTACCTTACCAAGTTAACGAAACGACCATGAGAGTACCAAGACGTAGGCGGCTGTTTCATGACCTACATGACACGCATGTCATGACATTCATCTCATGACATATCATTTTTGTTCGTCATATACTCTTGTCATAGTATGACAATTTTGGTACACACCAAGTTAATGAAACGACCATGAGAGCACAAAGACGTAGGCGGCTAGATAGAGAGTTACTGCCAAAGTAGCAAATGTTCGCCAAGAAATGCTACGCATTTAAACATAGGGCTGGGCAGGCCATGTAACGCGTAGGCTGGATAACCGGTTGACCATTAGAGTTACAAAATGGATGCCAAGAGAAGGGAAGCGCAGTCGTGGACGGCAGAAAAGTAGGTGAGGTGATGAAATTAGGAAATTTGCAGGCGCAAGTTGGAGTCAGCAAGCGCAAGACTGGGGTAATCACAGGGAGAGGCCTTCGCCGTCAGTGGACATAAAAAAAAAACGCTTAACCTTGCACTCGGCCGCACAACGCTTGAAACAGCGAAGCTGGGTGATCGTAGCCCAGTATTGTCCGGACTGCGCGCAAACGTTTCATCTTATTACTCATGATGATGATAATTTCTTTTCGCGCGTCTTGGACTTACGGCCGTCACTGCGCGTTGCATAGCGCAGCTTGCAACGCCGACACCGCCTTGCAATGCTGACACCGCGTTTCACCGCGTTGCAATGCTGACATCACGTTCCAGCAGACCCGCTCCGTGAATGCGTGGCTTTCTCTCTCGCTCTCATTTTCGTTATCTCTCTCCTGAACAAAGCGCGGAAAATCTCTTGTTTACCTCGCAGAGTGAGCGTGCGAACGCGCCAGCTGTGGACGAAGACGACAACGCTCGAACGAAATGGTATGGTTCGCATAAATGCATGTTCTGCAAGCGTGGCTGTAACCAGACTGGTTACAGTTAATCGTAAAGATCGTGACAGCGCAAATATAGGACACGGACAAAAGGAAGGAAAATCGACAACACGGCGCTGACTCTCAACTGATATTTTATTGAAGGATCGTCTAACATATATACCAAATTGAAAGAACCATGACATGCGCAAGACACAGTCATACATAGAGGCCGTGGTGACAAACTAGGCACAATCAAGAGTTGCAGAAGTAATGAAATTTCTTGTCATGAAGAGCGATTGACGGTTCGCTGATACATGCCTTGCTCCTAATCGTTATATTGTATGCCTCAGCGATTTCTCTTGTCAATTGGTTAATGTGTTTAAAGAGATGATAGAAGCCTTGTCAAAAAGGGGGCGACACCCGCAGGACTTGCAATGCTCCGGAAGATGAAGTGGCGCAACCCCTTGAAGAGACAGCTCATGAACCCTAAGTCGAACGTTTACACAGCGTTTCGTTTGGCCCACGTACTCATTACCACGAGATAACGGTACGGCCTACACAACGTGCTTAACACATGTGATGTAGCCGTTCACATGTTTTACAGTGCATTTTCCTTTTGCCTGCTTATCCTTAAGCATATTGTCAATAATCGGACATATATACGGCCTATCTTATGTTTCGCGGAAAACCTAACATGTCTTGTTTGCGCTGTTACGATCCAACCAACTGGCCCAACTTGCCGTCTTGTTGGTTACAGTTAAGTAGTCGGTAGCGACTACTATCAATCGCGAAGAGGTCACTGGGTATGGCCTAAGTAGATCCATTCCTATTTGTTGGAAAGATGCTTGAGGAGGGTCCACAGGGTGGAGAAAGCCAGCCGGTTGAACGGGCGGTTTTTTGCAGCGCTGACAGTCGCTGCAGGTCTTCACGTACCGTTTAACGAGGAAAAAAGCCGGGGCCAGTAATGCTTCTGTCGTATCCTTGATAATATCTTAGCAAATCCCAGGTGTCCAGCGCATGGCTCATCATGGCAGGCTTACGAAATGTCTTGGCGCAGCGCCGACGCCACGACAAGGAGGTACGTATTGCGACCGTTTCCGCAGTTTTTCGTGTAAAGGACGTTGTTGTGTAAACAGTACTATGATCAGCCGCGAACGAGCGAGCGAGGTAAAACAGTTTCAACTCCTTTAAGGTGCTCGATCAGCGGCAGCAGCTCAGGGCAGCGCACTGGTGCTCAGCCATCTTTACAGCGTCGACAACGCCGACCAATGGCAAGTCATGGTCAGGGTCTGATGATTTCGTAGGGAGTGGTGCGCGTGACAAACAGTCAGCGTCGCTGTGCTTCCTTCCAGATCGGTAGACAACGGTAATGCCGTACTTTTGTAAGCGCAGGCTCCAACGGGCTAGTCTGGCTGAAGGATCCTTGAGGTCGGCAAGCCAGCACAGGGCGTGGTAATCACTGACATCTTTAAAGGGTCTATCGTACAAGTAGGGTCGGAATTTACTAATTGCCCACACAACCGCTAAGCATTCTTTTTTAGTGGTCGAGTAGTTTTTTCTCAACCTTGGTAAGACTGCGGCTTGCATAAGCAATAGTGCGCGCCGCACCATCTCGCAACTGCACAAGAACTACGCCGAGATCCGCATTGCTGGCGTCAGTATGAATTTCGATGTCAGCGTCTTCGTCGAAATGAGCAAGTATAGGGGCAGCTTGCAAACGCTGGCACAATCCATTCAACGACTGCTGCCGCTCGTCCACCCACATGAAAGGCACATGGTCGCGTGTAAGCCGTTTCAGAGGCTCAGCAATTCTAGAGAATCCCTCGACAAGGCGCCTATAATATGCGCACAAACCAAGGAAGTGTTGGACAGCCTTCTTGTCTGTGGGTGGTGAAAACTCGGCTACGGCAGCTAACTTGTCGGGGTCTGGTCGGACGCCTTTAGGACTAACGACATGGCCAAGAAATTTGAGCTCTTGGAACCCAAAGTAGCATTTTTCAGGCTTGATGGGGAGGTCGGCAGTACGGATCGCAGCGAGGACGCTCTCGAGTCGTGCGAGACGCTCGTCAAACGTGCTCGAAAACACGACGACGTCGTCCAAGTATACGAGGCAGGTTTGCCATTTGATTTCAGCAAGCACGGTATTCATCATCCGCTGAAAGATGGCAGGTGAGGAACAGGGACCGAAGGGGAGAACTTTGAACTAATAAAGCGCGTCAGGTGTCACAAACGCTGTTTTTTTCACGATCCTGTTCATCAACGTCGCGATATGCCAATACCGGATTTAAGATCCAGCGAAGAAAAAAAAAACTTTGCATGTTGTGACGATCCAATGCGTCGTCGATGTGTGGCAGTGAAAAGGACATCGCGCTTGGTGACACGGTTTAACTTTCTGTAATCTGCACAAAAGTGCAGTGTGTTGTCTTGCTTTCTGGCTAACACTACAGGGGAGGCCAGAGGCGCCGGAACTGAAGGTGGGGGGGGGGGGGAGGGGCAGTGGGGGCAGTCGCCTTCACAGGTTCTAAGTCAGTGGGGCATGCCCCCACACTCAAAGCTGTTCCGACCGCCCCCCCCCACACCCCTCTCTCATCTCGCCTACCACCACCCGTGAGGCTAGCGACCCCTTTGACCAGTGGAAGGGGCTAGCGACCCCTTTGACTTCCTTCAACAAACGAAAGAAAATTTTCTTGAAACTTGTGACTTCTGAGACTCTCTTTGTCGGCGTTTTTTCTGCGTCAAGAGCGCTGGCTGATTTACCATCGGAGATCCTGGGGGAGGCCCACGGGCTTGTGGACGGCTGGATCACGTCGCATTGGAGCACCTGTTTCACCTGCTTCTTGATCGCTTCCATTTCCACTGTATAGACTCTGTAAAGATGCTGGCGAGCAGGACGTGCTGACTCGTCCGTAATACTGCGGTGCTTTGTGATGGAAGTGCGCCGTACTTTGGACGACGTTGAAAAACATTCGGCAAATTCATTCACAAGACTCAGTAGACTGTCGTCCTGATGGTCTGGCAGAGCAGGGTTAACGTGAATCCGTTCTTTTAGGGTCGGCAACTCCGATTGCTCAGACGATACGATTTACAATGTGCCAATGAAAGTAATGTCAATGATTTCGTGAAGAAAGGCGATTGTCGTTCCTCGCGGTACATGCCTATACTCGTTGCTAAAGTTTGTTAGCAAGACGGTTGAACATTTGTTTCGCACCTGAAGAATTGTTCTGGATATGCAAATGTTGCGTTCAAGAAGCAGGGGAATGTTTGCCTCAGCAATTCCTTCGGCGTCGTCCTCCATTCGCATCGGACAAGGGTGAACATGCTGCTCTGGGGTGGCAACGTGACGCGATCATCGGCTACGCCAAGCGCAATGTCACGCTCGTTGTCATTACTGTTCGCTACGGATTGCGCAGTAGCGAAGCTGACTCTAGACACCTGCAGGTCGATGATGGCACCGTTCGTCTGAAGGAAATACATGCCGAGTATAAGGTCCTTTTAGCATTCAGGAAGAATGACGAAGTCGCCGACGTACGTCAGGCCCCGAATGTTGACTCGTGCCGTGCACCGACCCGTTGGAGTTATGAGGTGCACTCCTGCAGTACGAATCTGAGTTCCAGCCCATTGCGTCGAAACATTGTTCAGTTTACGCGCGAGATTCTGGCTCATAACAGACCTGTCCGCACCTGTGTCGATAAACGCCGTGACTTCGTGGTCATCTATGGTAACTGGTCTGTTTCAAGATACTGACACCGCACTGCACTGCTTTCTCTGCATCTCAATTTCGTGATATCGTGGTCGTCGTAGTGGAGGGTCTTCAGCGTACGCAACGTCAGCGACCTCACCTCCGCAGGTCGCTGAACTCAGTTTTCCCGAGTGGCAGGGCTGGGTGATAGACGCCTTGTTTCGCTCGTCCTGAAGAGGGGGCTGGAAGACTTGTTTCGGGGCTGGTCACGGTGACCGGGGCTCACGGAATCGTGGGGCAAACGAAGTCCTGGTGCCCGCAAGGTAGGCTTTAATCTCCAGGGGTCGTTCGCCATTGCCCGGGAATGGCGCTTTAAGTGAAAATCCATGGAGCCCAGCTCGGCGGTAAGGACATGCCCTGTATAGGTGGTCGGCTTCACCGCAATGAAAACACAAGGTCCTCCGGTCTGAAGTGCACCATACGTTGCTTTTGCGGGGCGGTTGTGCTTCAGCCACGAATGGCGTGCGGTGAGACCTGAAGTCGCCAGTTGCTTGTTCAAGGCGTGCACACCATGAAAGTCTGGGACGTCGCTCACACCATGAAAAATCGGGGACAACGAACTTCGCGCAGCATCCGCATACGACATGCGAGGCTGTGGCTGCCGTACCTCGTGCTGTGGTGTCTCGCTTTGCCCTTGGATTTGGACTGCGTGCCTGATTTCCTCCCGGACGACCTCAGCCAGAGCGAGTCGCGGTACCGATGCCGGAGCCACCCGAAGCTTTTGGAGCTCTTGTCGAACAACAAGCCTAATGAGCGCCCGCAAGGCGTCAGTATTGTCAAAGGGTACAGCGAGAGTGTCACGTGATAGGGTGCCACGTCGCGGTTGTACTGCCTTGTTCGCTACTGCAGTGCCTTTTCAATTGATAAGCCTTCAGCGAGAAACTCTGCAACAGTCCTTGGTGGGTTGCATATCAGGCCCCCGAATAACTCTTGCTTGACACCGCGAATTAAGTTCCTGAGCTTCTTTTATTCCGGCAGGGACGGAGCCGCGCGTCGGGAAAGTCGGCACATATCTTCGACAAACATAGCGACCGATTTCGTTTGGCCGCTGTACTCTCGCATGAGTTGCAGATTCAGCTCGCTCCTTGCGATCAAGGCTGGTATATGTGCTGATTAGCTGTCGTCGAAATTGGTCGCATGTTGATAAGGCCACCTCACTGTTCTCAAACCATGTCCGCGCATAGTGCTCGAGGTTAATGTAGGCGTTGTGCAGCTTGCGCTCCGGAGTCCAGCCGTTCTATTCGGCGACACGCTCAAAGTGATCGAGCCAGTCTTCATTCTCGAAGGTGTCCCCATGGAAGGATTTGGGGATTCGCAGCTGGTTAAGCATGACCTCGGTCGGTGCAGCTGAGGAAGAAGGAACTGATGTACTCATCCTTCTGACGCGGTGGGGTGAAGGCTCGTGCTCAGGTGGTAGTCCTTGAAGTCAATGACTTGTCCCTACGTGAACAGGAGTCAGCTCGACCGGACTTCGTGCTGGGCTTGTAGGTGGGGTTCGATCTGGGAGCGGTAGCATGTACCCAGCACCTCCACCGGAAAATGTAACGTAGGCTGAAGACGGAGGCTTGAAAATAGACGCGTCCCTTTAATGGCGAGCCAGAAGAACGAGCACGTTACGCGTCATCGTCTTTCATGGCGCCGACCTTTGCGCGCGCCATCCCGCGGTGCGGAAGCCTGACCACTGCGTCAATATAAAGACCTCACATATGAAACCGCACAACCACCCGCGAAACCCTGCGGCTGCTGTGGTAGGCGCGACACGGGCGGAAGCTGGGCGGCGGAGTGCCTACCATGCGAAACTAAATTCTTACGCCAGCGCCACCGCATTTTCGTGACGTAGCGCCGTGGTGTAGGTGTATAAGCAAACCATAGAGTAACATACGGATTACAAGAGTGACTACTCCAGTCTAAAAGTGGCCGAGCTACGCAGCTACAACGCAGCTTCATGCCGCCCGCTAGAGGGCAATGCAAAACTCCCTGTCTCCAAGGGAACGCGCGTACTAGCTATCTACTGTAGTAACTTTTCTATAGTGCACTATACGTCTACTTGTCTATGTAACTGTAGAAGTAGACGTTATCAACGGGATCAGCCGGCCGTGAGCGGTGGATGATAATACTAGCATAACGCATCGCTACGAAATGTCGCCATGGTGTGATCAGGCAAGGTGACGCTACAAAAGATGTGCGATAACGTCTGCGTGGTCTTTGCTGGGTTCGTCGGCCAGACGTCTGTATGCTTGGCTGCTGCTTGGTAAGAAGGCCTTCATTACGTTCTTTTATTGCTTCATTGCTTTGCAAATTGCTTATGTATTTGTCACTTCAGCCGTAAGTTGACATTTGTCACATTGTGCTGTTCTGCGCAGAGAGCTTTTTGTGTTCTTCACTTCGCACATGATGTTCGTGGATTACTTCACATTATGTAAGAAACATCAATTTGGAATGCTGCGCAGCACGTTTGCGAGAAAATCGTTTCTTGGCGTGAGAAAGTGAATCGGCACATGCCGGTATACGTAGTGTGAATTCAATGCACGTGTGTGCAATTGTGTGAAAGAATGCAAACGTTATGCTTAGGATCGTTATTCGTGGCGTGCACAGATTGCTTGAAGCCTTTGTTACGAGCGCAATTAGAGAGAACTTGCGAATTGAGAAGAATGTTTGTAAGCTGTGGCTACGACGTATTCTGAACAAACACTCCTGCCTCAGTAGCGCATGCATGGCACCGAAGGTAGCTTTTTTTTTAGCTGCGACAATTGCACGTGACGCTTTTCGCGAAAGGGCGATCTGAAGTGCGTAGATGAAAATTTGTGCGAAGGCGGGAGAGAAGACATAATACTTTTTTTTTCAGGTCATGCCGACCATAGTCAAGTACTACGGGAATTACTGCTGCGTTGCGAGGTGCAGTAACAACGGCAGAACAGGGAGAGAGTGTGGTTGGCTGACAACTGCAGTGAGCAGCCTTCATTCCTTGTTTTCTATGCAGCCCGAAACTACCACTTAATAAGAAAGATTAGGCTTCAAAGGACAAGCGTTGTTTTCCTCTCTAATGCCAATGCTGTCTTCTGCAGTTTTACTGTTTTGTGAGGTTTTTCATAATATCGCCTGTTTATTCCTCACGTGAAATTTATTCTCAACATATGGCACCTGTATTGGCATGCCTTGCACGTTGCAGTGCAACCATCTTTTTGTGCTTGAGTTCACCGAACGTTGCGGAAAAAAAAAGTGTGCATGTGCTTACTGAGAATATGACTTGAAAATAAAATGTTTCGTCTCTTCCAACACTTGTCATGTTTATTTAAAATGTCTGCATAAACACACAGTGGCATCGTGGGCTTGCTGCACTGGCGGTACAGCTTACAGGAAGCTACTCGATGCGTGCAAGCAACGCATTAAAAAGATCGAAATATAGCCTCCGGCACGCGCCCTCGCACGGAAGCGATCTTGGAGGCCGTGTAACTTTTCCAAACATCAGAAGATAGCCTTCGAGATTAGTTTTCCTGCGGTCGCAGTCTCTGAGTCTATGTAGATTGCACCACCCGCTAGGTGCGCTGCGAACCAAAATCGGCCGCAGGGGCCTATGGAAGTGTCCTCTCTTATCCTTATATGTTACTCTATGGGCAAACCATGTAACCTTATCTCAGTTTCCTTCCACCCGTACAGTGGGCAGGTCGCGTGCAGCGAGGACTGCGGAACCGACTCCACTCCCATCGTAAATGTAGGTGATTTCAACATAGACGTGTCTCGGCCAGACGGAAAGTAGTTCTTGGCGTTTATCTTGGAAAGGTTCGGAATTCAATGTTACACAAACGTCATCGGTCGCCTATAGCCCTCAAATGCAGCTCCGCTGGTCATCCACCTTCACAAAGTGGAATGGCTCTGAATTTTTTCCCACTCCTACTGCAATAGTGAATCAGCGCTCATTAAACGCCAATGTATTGTTATTTTCGATGCTGCTTCTTGTGCAATAAATTTAATTATATAGGTGCATGGGAGTAACTTTCTATTTGCACATCTGAAGCGCAGTATCCTGATTGTGCAGTTGAAGACCGAAGTGGAAAGTGCCATATGTGCTATACTTGTAATAGACGAGCGCCAAAGTTGCTGTTAGACATCCCACGAAACACAAAACGTCTTAAAAACTTCTAGGAACGGCTTCCAACGGCTAAAGACGTCTTAGTCTACGCGAAGACGTTAAACAGGTGTTCTTGGAAACATTATGTAACAGGAAATACTGTTAATCAAATATGATATTGTGTTTCAGCTGTGGTAACATCCCAAGTCTGGCGTCACCGGAGTATACATTGGTTAACGTCTTGAGAGCGTCTAACTCAAGAACTTATTTAGGTGTTTTTGTCAGAAAATGTGCGACATGCTTGGGCGTGCGCCGTGAAAGTGAAAAAGATTTAAAATGCGCGTGCCCGACGCGCGTTACATTCCGTGCGACTTTAACAAGCCATATGCAATCCATTAACGTCGCATCCTATAGCCTTTCGTTCCTTTAATTTCCCCCTTTGGGTAAATAAGCAGAAAAAATCCTGCGGGGTTATTTTCTTTGATTACTTTCCGATCGCCGCGTCGACAACGTGTTTGCCGCGCGGCCAGCAAAACTCACTCGTGCCACGGCGCGATGCATGATACGGGTGAGTCTGTCACACGGTGTAAGGTAGATCTTGTACCCGTGCCACACGGGCAAAGTAAAGTACATTTTGAGCGAGTGCACTTCGCGGCTAGTGTCATTCGCGGACTGCCACACGGGAACGCTTAGTGACACTCACTGCAGAGCGCACTCGCCGGCGAGTGTGTTCGGCGAACTCACTTCGCGGCGGCGAAGTGTGTAGCCTCGTTAGCAATGCTTAGAAGATAATGGAAGCTACATGAAGTGATATTGAAAGAGGAGTCAGAAGTAATTTTTAATAACATTGTTTTAAATTGCTAAAATTACAAGATAATAAATTATGCCACACCGCAAGAAAACAATAAGAACAGCAATAAACTACTTTCGCTCTCTGGCTGTTCGCGACCACGCCGGGTAATGACTGCGCAGTTGTTTGGCGGATCGAGTCGTTTTGACTGTTGCTGGTCAAGTTTCCGTCGTTGCCAGCGCTTATAAAGGTGGATTGTAAATGTTGTTTCTAACAATAATAAACTGTTTTCGTGCGCACATTTTTATATTAATAAATATATGCTTCCCGTCTGACTCGCGGCTGCCATGGCCATCAATTTGAAAGAACACTTTTCTTTCTCGTGTAGCAGCGCACCGCCAAAGTGACACTCAGCGCGCTGAAGTGCACTCGCTCAAAGTGCACTTTACTTTGCACGTGTGGCACGGGTATTACACCGTGGTCTGTCACGACAGTCAAAGTTTAGAAAAAAAAAGAAAAAGAAAACGGTCGGGCGCACATGTGCGCGCCCGTCCAGCGTCCTTATCAGAGCTGTGCCTAGTTTTCCCTTTGCGTGAACAAGCGGTGAAGCCGAAATTGCGATACCAGCTATCGTCGCCGACATCTCTAGCCGCGCGCGACAGATCTGACCGCACCAGGGGCCGCGCTGAAGTTACCAGCGCTAAAACCCCTATATATAAAAAGTAGCACCACTATTAGATCTTGCCGCCACCGCGCTCACCCCGGCGTTTCCTCCTCGCCGCCTCCTGTCGCCCCAGCCTTTTCCGCTCCCCCATTGGCCAATCCGTGTCACGTGGAAGCAAGCGTTGCGCTTTTGTATATTTTTTTCTTTCCAGCGCGCCCCGACCGTCATTCTCGGGCCTGTGCGACAAAAGTGCTGTACGCACAAACGTATCAAACGTGTTAGGGACAAGAACTTCGTTGTGTTGGCATGCTGCTGCGCCTTAAGTTGCCGCAACCGACAAGGCGAGGGCAAAATACTTTTTTGTTTACCATCCGGTGAGCGCAAACGTTTGTTGCACACTTGGTATTTGCGCCGTCTCGCATCGTCGCGTTGCTACTTCCAAAACGGCATTATTAAGGCCAGTCACTGACTGACGAAGCAAAATCGCGCCTCAAAAACTTCTCCGCAGGGCGCGATCGAAGTTTTCCGCGGATTTCCTCTGGTAGCGCGTTATCTGTCGTCTGCCACGGCAGGCCCGACGTAGGCGGCGGCACTGTCGATATCGCGCCTCGATCGCGCTGGCCGCGCCGAGCGCGACAGTGGAACGGAGGAGGAGGCAAGTGGTTGGCGCTACTTTTTATATATAGGGGTTTTAACCAGCGCTTGCACG
This sequence comes from Dermacentor silvarum, assembly GCF_013339745.2. NCBI lineage: Eukaryota > Metazoa > Arthropoda > Arachnida > Ixodida > Ixodidae > Dermacentor > Dermacentor silvarum. The sequence goes on along the minus strand of NC_051160.1, from coordinate 109,496,148 downwards.
TAGGCTCCCTAACTGCGAGTAGAGCTTCCAGGGGCTTTAACCGCGAGCGATTCAAAGGGCCGTGCTCATGGCTCGCAAGCGTTCGCTCGCCGGTGCTTATGGTTCTCTTGGTTCTATCGAGTCTACATAGCGTGTGCACCGCTCGTGGCTCTTTTGGTTACGTTCAAGCCTTGACCAGCGCCTGCAGATACGGTGCAGTTCCTTACGGTACGTATACGTTTACCTGCTACAACTTGCAACTGGCACGCCACTTTTGTTTTTGCGGGCCAGTGCATCTTTTGTGTGTCCAGGGCAGATATATTTTCAATAGTGTTATGAAGATTTTGTGCAATTAAAAATTAATCCGCATAATTACACGTAAAATAAACATCAGAGCTGCAACTTTACAGACTGCTGAGCTTTTTTTGAAGTGTGAAGCAGGTCATGAATTGTAATTTTCTTACATTGTTGTCACGCATATGTCGTTGTCAAGGTTTGTATGCTGTTATAAATTTGTTTTTTTATCTTGCTGTAGGGCACATGTTGGAACGGAAATAAAGAGTTCAACGGTGGCTAGGCAGCCATATTTTTCAACAGTTGTGTGCTCATCAATCAAACTTAAAGTAAACATATAGAAGCATGCTAGGCTTGCCTGTTTTGTTGACTGCCTCTTTTTATTTCCTATGTAGTTCTGTTACTCCCATGGAACCACGAGGCCTGCTGGCTTCCATTGTTGTTGTCTAGTCAAGGTAAGTCGCATGGTTGCAAGCCAGACGTTGACTGTTTTGTTAACTGTTTCCTTTTATTTCCTATGCAGAAATTTTACTCTTTCACGGAACCACAAGGCCTGCTGGCTTCCATTGTTTTTATCTAGTCAAGGTAAGTCGCATGGTTGTAAGCCAGAGCCTGGATGTATGCTTATTCGGTCGCTTTGTTTATGTGCATGCACAATCTCTGCATTGTTTCCATACTTTTGGCATTTTACCATGTGTATGCTGCTAGAAATTTGTTGATCTTGCTGTAGGGCATATGTTCTGCAAACAGATGAACAGGGGCCAAACGGTGTCTGTTTTGCACAGTTTCATGCACACCTAATTAATCTTAAGCTAAACCTGTAGGAGCATGCAAGGCTTGACTGTTCTGTTAAGTGGCTTCTTTTGATTTCTGTGCACCTCTTTTGTTTTTTGTTATTTCTTATTTGGCACCATGTGGCTGCCTGCAGCTGGTTGCCATTTCTGTTAGTCATGGTAAGCCAGAGCTTAACTATAATTGTATTGCTGTTGAAAATGCTTGCTGTTTACTGACAACTGTGGTGTTGATATATAGTTTACATGCTTTTTGTTCACTTTTTTCTTCACTGTTGTATTACAGAGCAAACTTCTGTGGGCAGCTAGTAGTATCCAAGAGGGAAGGGACCTGGATTGCTGTGGTTACTGCAGCTGCGTCTTATTTTATGTGGTCAACTTTTCTACTGTATTTAAAAATTTCGTAAAATCATTCTGCATGTCGTTTAATTTATTAGTCAATAAAGCACAAGGTCAGGTTGTATTTTTTTCTGTGTGTTGTTATGCACATTTGATATATGTTAAAACATTTAATGCAAGTTATGATAAATAATATAATGTAATGCTTCAATTTATTTTTCAGTTCAATATAGTAACGTATGTACTATGAAGCTAGCATACGGATGCATGGTATGCTGAAGTGGCCATTAATTTTGCTTACCACGTCACTTTAGGATGACAATCTATAAATGCTGCTTTAAAGATAGCTAAAAAGCGTGCATATTGTTTCTGAAGCCATTATGCTTTATGACTTAAACAATACGCAGGCTTTTATAGCTTAATTAAGAATTTTTCTAGACGTCCCCAGAATTCTGCTATAATTTATAACAGAATTCTGGGAACGTCTAATAAAGTTCTTAACTTGTTCTTGTCAAGATGTTTTATAAAAGCCTGCATAATGCTTCCGAAGCCATTATTACAGAATTCTGGGAACGTCTAATACAATTTTTAAAGTTCTTGTCGAGATGTTTATTTGCCAACTTTTAGCGTAACGTTAGCACGGCTTACTGAAGTACCTGTAGACGTTCATAGCTAGAAAATGTCTTTACCAGGACAGCTATTAGCCTTTTGAATTATCCGTTAAAGACATCTTTTAGACATCAAATAGCTGCTTGTGTGTTTCGTGGGATGTCTGTAGTTTGTCCGGCGCTCCCTGAGAAAAATTCGTCTAGGAGCGGTTCTTGGGATTCTTTTTATCTCCTAATAATCTGCTGCCGGCAATGGTAAAATTTGTATAACGTAAGTAGTTCCATGTGAGTTTTAAATTCTTCACTTTATTTCGCCTCGGGATTGTCGAACACTATATTTTAATTAGGAAAAATCAAATGTAACATTAATGTAACGACACGTTCCAATATTCGAAATGTAACTGGAACGCGCTCCTTTCGCATTAAGGGAACTTGTAACGGGAACTCGTTTCAAGATTGGGAAGGAACCAGCTTTCGTTCCTCTTTTAGAGGAACGTGTACAACACTGGTGTGTCACTGCGGTGCTCTTGGCTCCTCGCCAGTTCCGTCCCCGCTAGAGACTTTTGGGTCTTCAAGATTGTATCGCGGTTACATTTCTGTACAAAGTCTTGGCAATAAAGAAAAGAGAAATGAATTAGAGTGCTAGCAAAGCCACATACCGTGTTTACTCGCGTAATGAACGCACCCCTACTTTAGTCGTCAGAATTTTCGTTTTTTTTTTCTCCCGCGTAATAAACGCACCCTCAACTTGCTGCCGAGAAGTGGGAGAGAGACAGTACGATTCTGCGTCCGATGTGGCGTCCGGCGGGTACGATTGTATCGCACGCCGAATCGTACCGTGTCTCCTATATTTATTGCGATTGCAATCATATGGGCACTGCAGACGCATTCTTGCCGTCGGCGCCGATGATCGCGGTTCTATATGTCCCGCGTTCGAGGGAGGAAAGCGGGGAGGAAACGCGCCGTATTTCGTCGCGCGCATGGCGCCGGTGAGAAGGGAGGGAGACGGGGCAGCAACTGCATATTTAGCGGCTGCGCGCGCCCTATCTTGAAAGCGATCTACGTCGGGAGCTCAATCTAGGTGCGACGGCAGCAGTTCTTATACCGTTGAGCGTGCTCCGTTATCGCCGCTCAGTTTGCGTTGAAGCGATACACGGCACGAAGGTCACTTTGCTCGCGATCGCTGCGCGCTTCATCGCACCAGCGTTTCGAGAGTAAGTGTCCGTGGTCATTGAGTGTGATTGGATCATGTTTGCCTGTGGGCGCTGACACCATGCTGGTTATGTTATACGGCCGATAAAGCTACTATCATTACGAGGATAGATGCGTAGAGAGCTTCGTATAGCTCTCTACGAATTTTCTATATCGCAATCGATAGTTCGCCTTTCGGACGAAACTGAAGCTTTTTTGGAGGTGGCCGCGAAAGAAAAAAGTCGCGAAAAATTTTACCCCGCATAATAAACGCAGCCCACAACTTTGCGCATATTTTCCGGGAAAAAAGTGCGTTCATTATGCGAGTAAATACGGTATTTGCCAGAATACTTACCATCCGGATACTGACGGAACTTGAAGACACCACAGTTGCTATCAGGACTTTCGTACAGCAATTGCTCCGTAGCATACAGCGTGTCGTCTGGAGTGATAATAAAAATAAAGCAGAATGACGACATTGCAAACTACTTGCAAAACTTTGTCATGAGTTGGCTGTCCTCGACGGGACGCATGAGAGTAAGCACTGTCACAATACACAATACCCCTCATAGAAGAGCACCACGCACGGCAAACATTTATTTCCCTTGTGGCTGTAACATAATGAGCGAGAAATCGCAACAAACAACTGCACTGATCTTGGCTATTAGCTGCATTGAAAAAAAATCAGTAATTAAAAGAGGTCTCGGTATATGCAGACACATAACTTAGACTTAAAAAGCCAGTGCCGTAAAAGCTCTGATTGGGTTCACAAGAGCAGAGAGAAATATTTTGCAGCGCTGCATTAAAAATACGACGAGCTATTCGACAATGTCTTTGTGTGTAAGGTGTACATACGCGAAGTGTTTTATAACAGGTGGGTATGGTACAATATTCGACAGCCCAAAAAAGCATCTAATAAGTTACTGAGAAGTACGGTTTGCAGGTGTGTCGCCTAATATTCTCCAGCTTACCAATTCTTGTTGTTGCTATAATAGTCGGTTTGGCTAACTCATACGACAATACGTGTGTGCGGAACAATTTTTTCTAGGGAAATTCTTCTTCACGAACCGATTTATTTGTGTTATAATACCAAATTACAAAGTTATATTTAATGTTGATTCATAAACTTCGGCCTATTCGCATTTATAAGTAATCGCATAACATTTTGTTATACCAAATGCCTTAAGTGTACACCACTTCGGCTTCTTCGAATGATTGTCATAAGACTACATTTTTCAGCATATGACCGTTTTGTGAAGGAATTACAATGTTGCCCAGCGAACATGGGGCAAGTAAAAAAGAAACAAAGGCCTCTACTATTTTTTGCTCGTCTTTATCCGGCATATAATTATTTTTAATTGGGCAACTTTTCAATAATGGCCAGTGGTGTCAATACGAAGATTTTACACCACATATGATTTCACCATTTTAGATAGTTTTGGTAGGCCTGTTCCTACCTATCTTTTCTACCCCGGTATATGCAGACTTGAATGAGCATTCGAGTGATGTAGCGACACACCTTATTGCTAAATACATGTGTATTTTAAAATCTGTAGCGGTCTTTCTGAAGCTTCCTAGCTTCGGCTACATGCGACCGGCAATGTCTTCCTTATCGGCCCACTATGCTATCACCCTTGTTTACAAGGGCCATGAGCATAACGACGACTGAGCATGAGGACGACGCAGTCATGACGATGAAATGGCGACAAAATACCGACGTCGATCGAGGACGAAGGGGAGTGATGATGATGACAATGAGAGGACGAGACCTGTCGCAGATGGGCATTCGAGGGAATATGCTCAACACTATAGAAAGCTACCTGTCTAAGCGTACATTCAGAGTCAGAATTGGCAATGTATTGTCCCGTCCATTTACACACCAAACTGGTGTACCTCAAGGAGGCGTGCTCAGCTGCACGCTCTTCATTGTTAAGATGACCTCGCTCCATGCATCGCTACCTCCAGCAATTATCTATTCTGTCTATGTAGGCAATGCACAATTAGGCTTCAAATCTTGTAACCTCGCAGTTTGTTTAGACCTTGCTGTACCTGTCGTTCACAAAGTCTCTAAAGGGGCAGAAGAAAACGGATTTAACTTTAACCCCCAGAAACGTTCCTGTGTGCTTTTCACAAGAAAGCGAGGACTAGTCCAAGATCCCAGTATCTAAGTGTCTGGGCAACGAATACTTGTGAACAAGGAACACAATTTTTTAGGGGTTGTGCTTGACGCAAAATTGACCTTCATTCCACACATCAAAAAGGCGAAATGTCTAAAAACAATGAACTTAAAGAACATTCTCTCTCGTGCAACATGGGGACGTGATAGGAAGTGCTTATTGAAACTCGCTCTACAAGAGCCTTGTTCGATCACGTTTGGATTATGGTGCCGTGGTATATCACCCTGCTGCGCCGAGTGCACTAAAAATGCTGGATCCCGTCCACCATTTGCGTATTCGTCTAGCCACAGGCGCCTTCACAACAAGCCCTATTGAGAGTCTATACGTAGAAACGAATGAGGGGTCCCTTCACCTACAAAGAACATACAGCAGTTTCACATACTCGTATTTCCTCAAAGTACAGTCTAACCCTCGACATCCTTGCTCCAAACACGTTAACGATGTGGCATGTGCTTCACTATTTCATAATCGACCCTCAGTGAGAGAGCCTTTCACCATGCGGGTCAGAAAACTTTGTGATGAAATGAATGTCCCAAACCTCGAACTTTGCCTAATGGCTCCAGTAGAGCTGTTACCGCCGTGGCAATGGCAAATCGTTGAATGTGACACATCATTTGCAGATGTTACAATAGACGCTCTAGATGCGTATATACATATGCACTTTCGCGAGCTCCAGTCGAAGTATACCTGCCCGGAGTTCTACACAGATGCGTCAATCACAAGCCGGCGTATCTTACGCGGCTGTTGGACCATCGTTTTCGGAATCTGACGTTCTACATCCTGAAACCAGCATCTTCACGGCGGAGGCCTATGCAATACTGTCGGCTACTAAAAACATGAAGAAAGCAAAGCTCCGGAAAGCCATTATATGCACAGATTCTCTAAGTGCCGTCACAACTTCCGAAATCGCTACGAAAAGAGAAAAATCTTGTAATAAACGACCTCTATTCACTCCTCTGTAGTATATACGCTTCTAACCGGCAGGTTGTAATATGTTGGGTGCCTGGGCACAGGTGTGTAGAGGGTACCGAGGTTGCAGATGAAACGGCAACCTCCATGCCAACAATGCCTAGCAATCTGGCCATACCCGTTCCTGCCACAGAATTGAAGCCATATTTACGCAAAAAACTCAGAAATTATTCGCAACACTTATAGGATGAACAAACACTGAATAAACTCCACGTAATTAATCCACATTTAGGGAACTGGCCATCAGGAACAAAGTCACGACTATCTGAAGTTCTCTTTTGCCGACTCAGAATATGGCATACATATGGTACACACTCATACCTTTTAACTGGCTCTGAACCCCCCCCCCCCCCCCCCCCCCTTCTGTGGCAGATGTGGCGAAAGGCTGACCGTACTCCACGTCTTGCTGTTGTGCCGGGAAGCAGAAGCAGAGCGAAGAAGTCACTTTCCTTTGGCACACAAACAACATATCCCTTTACATCCGACACTGTTTCTTGGCCCAGAACCTCTGTTCTAAACTAATGCTGTGCTTCATTTTTTAACGATGATGTGCTGCATGTTATTAGCCCAAGAAATTCGTAGCCCTCCCTCTATCTAGAGGGTATTGCTGCGAGCGTACTGCTTTTGTAGAGCACGTCCCTCCGGGCCCTTGTGCCCAAGGGTCTCAGTGAGGCGGTAGTGCTAATGGAAGCGAGGCATGTTTTCGTGCTGTTTCTTTCTAGAGTATATTTTATGTTCATCGTTCTGATCACTCGTTATTGACATTATTTTATTAATTTTATATTTTGCCTACCTTATAGTGAATATTTTAGGACATCTATACAGCCCCGATACATTTGACACTTTTCAGTCACCACGTCATCGGCTTCCCCACACTATTTCTTGGCGCTTTTTGACCATCCCTGGCCCGTGTGCCAAAAAACTCCACACATCGTCATCAGTACGAACACTGCTATGACGCGTATCGAAGACAAAAGTCGCCTGAGGCAACCTTACTAGAATAGGTTCAGTATTGAAACTTATGTCACTGCGTGGACCCACCACCGATTTACGCATCTCGTGGCGCTGCTGGCGCTCTTTGCTCGGTCAGCACGGCGCGGACGGGGCGGCGAAGCACTGTCCGCGGCTGTTCATATGGCTTGGCGGTGTGTATACATGCGTGTTTTCCTGCAGTCACGGTGTTTTTGCGACATTCTTGTGCGTGTTGGAGGCCGTGCGCATTTTGAGGAGTTTACGGCCCGTATCATCAAATTTTATTTGGTGACGCGAATGAATTTTTATACGCGGTTCCTGCAGCGAGAACACGCCTTGAATTTGCGAGTGTAGTCTGATCGTGAGCGAACAAAGCGCATGTAGGTTTGAACATTGCACCTTTGAATGTGGTGATCCGATGAAATAAAATAGCGCTAGCTTCATACCTTTTTTTTTCATCCAGAAATAAAGTGCTGAGACTGTGTATACGTATATTAAGAGAAGTTGCCTTGCATTTATTCCTGCCATTTTAGAAGTGCACCGAATGGCCTCCTGACTGCTGCGCTTGCTAATTAGTAGCAACTGTTAGTACTAATTAAATAATAAATAAATAATTACCACTAATAAGCAACAGCTGAGTTGTACTACTTAGTTATCAATTTATAACTCAATTAGTACTAATAATTGCTACTAATCAGCAACAGTTGATTAGTAGAGCGCAGCAGACGGTCAGGGCTGCTGAGGCCCTGGATTAAAGACTAAGAAGAGCTCACAAGAAAGGCAGACACGACTAAATTCGTTCTATTGTTCGCTGTGTCGTCCGTGATGAAATTTAGCAGATTTATGGAGTGAGCCAACCTGTAGCATGTTCCATCGGCAGTGCTATCAGCGGAGAAGTCCGACAAACGCTCAGGACTCCGTTGCCCACCACTGTGACACTGTCATCTGTGTCCGCAGTCAGGGTCGTAGCCAGGGATGGAGGGCGGCACCGGGCACGCGCCCCTTCCCCTAAAATTTCTCTGTACACGCATGCCACCTATTTTCTCTAAAGCTCAAAGACGTACTTAACAATTGTGCAGTTGTAATAAATGGCTCCAAATGTCATGCACTCGGTTTTCTCCTACTCCAACTGATCCAAAACGCAAAACTTTGTGCTACACAAGTGGTACAAAATGCTAATGTGGCTACTTCTAAATTGCTACAAAACAGCTTTTCTTCTGCTCCAAAAATTGCTCCAAATCTTAGACTGGCTGGGCCACCACTGGATATGTCATATGCCAGGAAAAACCTTTCCTCAAAGTACTTGAAGCGAAAAAGCTCTGTCTTCATTCGAACACGATTTGAACTTCCCAATCGGCGTCAAACCGTATGTGAGAAGGAAATGCGCCAGAAATATAGTACTTCACAGTCACAAGACTTTGTATACTATAGTTGTCAGATACGTATCCTTATTAAAAAGAACTGCAGCACTATTTCATCAATTATATTTGTGTCATTTGATTATAAAGATGATTATAGAATAGCGTTTTCAACACGCTATTTGCAAGAAACGTTGAGATACGAAAGGCTAAAAAAACTTTAATACGGATGCTCACAGGGCTTATTATTTGTTAAAGTTTGAGGTCTTCTTTAATGTTACGCACAAGCCTCGGTAAACAACGCTTCATTTTGAAAACATTGCAATTTGCCCTCTGTATAGGCGGTATCGGAGCGCTGCGTCAAGGGGAAAAAAACACTCCGCCTAAAGAAGACCTGGCGACGCATTGCATCAACAGCGGGACAATGCGACGCAGCCGTGATCCGAGGCTGTGACCTAACTTGAATGCAAGACCGAGAACTATATACCGACCGACCCGACGTGCTTCTCGACTGCTACACTGTCACCATTCTAGTGGACACAGGAGCCGAATACTCCGTCATCAGTGGATATTTTGCCGCAAAGTTGCATAAAGTGAAGACTGCATGCATGGGACGGCCCTCACGTACGAACAGCTGGAGGTAACCAATAACGTTAGCTGGAATCTGCACTAGAAGACCCACGGTACATCACCAGACCTAATCTGCGAGCTTTGTAAACCTGCAGCATTCTTTGAGGGACGTAATCCTCGGCACGGGCTTCCTGAGCCAACACAGCGCATTCATCGACTTAAGATTCAAGTCAATAAGTATGTGTGTGGACGAAGCGATAACGCAGGATAGCATTCTAGGTTACCGTGCCTTGAATGTACTCGAATATCAAGTCAGCAGACCACCTCGCTCCAGTGTCATCGTTTCCGTCGGCACCGCAACACCCGCAGGCCTCGTAGAGGGTGACCAACATCACCTGATCGACCGTGAAATTTGCGTCCCAAGGGAAATCGCTATATTGCACACAGAAAAGGCGAAAATAATGGTAATAAGCTTCAGGCAAGAATACAAACGCCTCAGCAAAGCCATGAAGATCGCATACAACGAAGAATGTACGGCGGTCAGCAATGGGCGTGTCTTCTAGGATTCCGCCTTATCCATCTCGACGGTAGAATTTCTAGAATCTGCTTTTCCGAGTCTTCTCGAACACAAACAAAAACAGCTCAATATTCTTCTCCAGCAATATAAGAACTGCGTAACATCGTCATCGAAGATTCGCAAAGCACGAGTTGTCAAGCATCGCATAACAACCGAAGAATGCACTCGACCGCTGCGTCATAACCCGTACCGAGTTTCGACATGAGAACGAGAAGCCACAAAGCAACTAGTCAATAAAATGACATAAATAAATAAATGCAGCCATAGCCTAAATAATTACGTGGTGTTTGATTCAGAATATACTCCAGTTGTTACTTGATGTTCTGCTTCGAACTTCCCTTTCATTATACTGAAAGAAATGAGTTATTGCCAGTGGCTCTGAGCATCTGGCAACAGAGCGATCGGTGGGTAGCGACGAAATCATCGAGGCGTCGAAAAGCATGTGGCGTCTCCAGTAGTCTTAGTGAAGGAGGAGGATGGAATTCTATCGTCGCTCAACAAAGTCAATTATCGTCGCTTTAACAAAGTAAAAAAAAGGATGTATGCCCCCTCCCATGTATAGATGACGCATTGCACGGACTGACAGTACAAACTATTTCTCGTCAGTGTACTCCAAGACTGGCTACTGGCAAATCGAAGTCCATTAGATGCACAAAAAAAGTCTTCATTACGCTGGACGGCCTCTTCGAATGCAAGGTCATGCCGTTCTGTCTTTGCTCGGTACCTCCAGCGCATGTTGCAGATTATACTGGCAGGCCGGATGCGGCAGACGTGTCTCGTGTACTTGGATGACGTCGTCGCCTTTTTCGCAAATTTCGACGATAACGTGAGACGGCTTTGAACTATACCAGAGGCGATCAAGCCATCCGGTCTCCCCCTCCATCTGAAAAACTGCCTCTACGCGTACGAAGCGCTCCTGTTCCTGGATGACGTCATCATCAAATCAGCAGTCGGTCCGGGCCCACACAAGATAGCTGTCACTGCAAATTTCCCGCAGGCCGTTGACAAGAAGGCAGGGGCGCTGGAAGGTAAAACTATCCTTTGTGATAATATTGCAATTTGCTGTAGTCAAATTTACGTAACCGCAGGTGTAAGCGTGGGTGGGAAGACGCAACAATCTTTTCACAGCCCAATCAAACGCTCTCCTCGTTTGCAGGGCGTCCCTGTTTGATTGTAGCGAAAAAGATTTTAAAGCGAATAGGATTGCCTGTCATGACAGTTTTTCCTTATCGTGCCGGCTTATGAGGGGCGGGCGAGAAACGCGAGAAAGACAAGAGATGGTTTTGTGGAGCCAAGCGAGCGCAGGGATAGTAAATGAGCGGGAGATGAGGGGTTAGGCCGGCGTCTTCGAATGATAAGAGTGGCGATGACGTCATCCTGGTGTTGCACAGGAGTGTCATAAATGCGCAGAGTGATGCCGCCGTCTACGATTGGTCCGCTTCTACTTGCTTAGTTTGCGGTGGCTCCGTGTGAAGTCCCTATATAGCTCCGTGACGATCGCAGTGGCATGCAAAGGGGCGCTACGTTCCGAGGCTTTATACTAGTCAAGAGTGGCACGGAATGATGGCTGCGAATGGACCAGACGAGAAACTCAGCGCCGGAAACGGAGTTTCAGCAACTTCTGCGACTGCCGCGCTAACAATTACTTCGAGACGCATTTCGTTAACGAAACGCTCGGGTGCAGCGGGCCGTGGTTCTAGTCGGAGAGCCATTATCGGTTACCCAGGACGAAACAACTTGACATCATTGATTGCTCCACTAAAGCATTTAACTTTACTCATCCAAAAGTTGCAAAATAGCGCCATGCATCTATCATCAAAAATTAGTTAAAGCTTTCTTTAAGCTGGATATATGCACACTCTTGCTATTACACTCGTTACCCGCCGTGGTTGCTCAGTGGCTATGGTGTTGGGCTGCTAAGCACGAGGTAGCGGGATCGAATCCCGGCCACGGCGGCCGCATTTCGATGGGGGCGGAATGCGAAAACACCCGTGTACTTAGATTTCGGTGCACGTTAAAGAACCCCAGGTGGTCCAAATTTCCGGAGTCCCCCACTACGGCGTGCCTCATAATCAGAACTGGTTTTGGCACGTAAAACCCCATAATTTAATTTTATTACACTCGTTGCATTTCAGTGGCACAGGGGCCATTTAGCCGGATAACCAGGGTACTTGCTTCCTTAGGCAATTATCTTGGATGGTTTCTGCATGAAGCCGCCGGGGTGGCTCAGTCAAATAAGGCGTTGCGCTGCTGAGCACGAGGTCGCGGGATCGAATCCCGGCCGCGGCAGCCGCAATAAGTACAGGCAACGTCGCGTTACCTGTACTTATTGCCTATATAGCGGTGCGGAGCAAATTGGAATCTCGGCTGTCGACGTGATCGACGAGTGTTGTATTTGCTGCAATCCAGCGGGAAACGATGAAAGAGTCGTACGGGGAGCGGAAACACACTTTACCTATAAGTTAGTTGCCTGCAGCCATAGCCTAAATAATTACGTGGTGTTTGATTCAGAATTTACTGTAGTTGTTACTTGATGTTCTGCTTCGAACTTCCCTTTCATTATACTGAAAGAAATGAGTTCTCGCCAGTGGCTCTGAGCATCTGGCAACAGAGCTATCGGTGGGTAGCGATGTTTTGATCCCTTCGGGACAAGGCCTGTTTCCTGCAGCTGCAAAAAAAAAAAACAGTTTTGTTAGCGTAATTACTCATGTTTAGTTTGAGCGTTGCGACACCACGTACCCGAGCACATGAGCATTGGATCCTCCCGCGTGTACCGTGACCGGCTTAGCCGTGTCCGCGGAAATGGGAATCGTGGGGGTTGAGCCAGACTGACCCACCCAGGGGATATTGGTAGTTGCCTTTTCCTATCCTCCGCCCCAGACTTCGTCTTTCCCTCTCCCTTTCACTCTTTCCTGCGCTCTTCCTTATTCTGAATCACTAATCCTCCAGACATCTAGGGTTAACATCGTGTGAGGTAACCAACCTTGGTTATACCACATTTGGTTATAGTGGTTGCATACAGCTGGCGTTGGCATGTCTTGTTTATATACAAATCCTGTCTCGTCCTCTCGTTGGGCTCCGCTGTGGCGCCTGGCACCGTTGCCGAAATCAGTTCACTTTGTATGGCTTCCTCATTCCCCAGACTCCCTGCTCGCCCTCTCCTAAAAAAGAGGGCGCGCCGATGAATCTTTCAACTTTTTCACTAAGTTTACCGAAATTTTCCCACGTTTCCACGTGATTCACAGTGAATTCCACGACAAGACCGTAGGCACAGTATCACCTTTTGTTGTTGCAAAATGCCAGAGCGACACATTGGGCCGTGGATACAGAGTCAAGAAAATTGCCAATGGTGACATTCTCCTCGAAGACCGTGATAAAGCCCAACATAAAAAAATCGGCCCAAACTCCTCTCGTTTGGCGACGCACAAATTTATGTAAGCCTTTATCGTTCATTGAATAGTACACGAGTAGTATCAGATCAGGACCTTCTGGAATTGACGAAGACGGAGCTCCTAGAGGACTGGAAAGCGCAACAGGTGACGAATGTGCAGCGAATTAAGACCCGACGAGACGACAAGGGAATTCCGACAAACACCTCATACTTACCTTTTGTACAAGCACGCTCCCCGAACTCATGAAACAGGTTACATAAAAATAAATGTCAGACCGTACATTCAGGACACACGACGCTGTTTTAAGTGCCAAAGATTTGCTCACGGCTCTCAGAGCTGCCGGGGCCGTACCACCTGTGTTGCATGATTACCCTGGGGGAAACTGCAACGACCCACCCCACTGTACAAATTGTGACCGTGAATACCCCCACATTCTCGCTCCTCTCCTTCATGGAAGAAGGAAAAATAAATTATCAGGCTCAAAGTAAAAAAAAAAAAAAAAAAACATTTCCTTCAGCTCCGCCCTCGAAGACCAACTCTGGGCCATCCAGCGGGCCGAGGAATCCGCCAGAGCTCAAGGGCTCGTGGCCGACACCTAGGCAGGGGTATTCGCCCAAATCTCTGAATAACTCGCCGGATTATAAATAAAGTTATCGTTCTGTTCTTCCTTCACAGAAGCGCGAAAATGCCTCTCATTTGTGGGGCTTCTTTCCCCGAAGTGACACGCCAGGGGGCAGCAGGAGCAGCGTTGAGACGGCATCTTTTCGTATTTTATATTTCGCTCTTTGTTATTTAGGAGTGTTAGCTTAGCCGAGCAATCTTTATAAATAATTTTCGTACTTTTGAGTTTCTTAGTCTTTTCGCTTAGATACAAATAGGTAACGGATAATTGTATTTTATCACATCCACGCATTGTTAGTACAAGATGATGGTTGGTACTAGGGGGAACCGACACGTGCGTTCTGAGTGTGAGCGTTCTTAGGCGTTGGAAGAAACGCGGTTTGAGTCAGCATGCGAAGCGAACGTTGCAGATTTTATCTGTAGGATGTGCGAGCTAGGGTCGGGGCTAGACCGTCTAGAGCAGGAGAAGGATGAGCTAGCTAAGCAGGTCGAAAAGCTAGAAAAGTAACTTAAAAGCGAGCAGAAGCAGACGAAGGAGGTAGAAGAAAAGCTAGTTAACGTAGAAATGCAGCTGAGGGCGACCATTCCGCAAAGCAATGGTGAACGCATCGAGGCGATTACCGCGAACGGAGCTGGCTCCGATGCGAGTGCAGCTAAGACAGCCGAACCCGCCACGCCGGAAAGCAGTGGCGGAAACGTCAGTGATGGTCACGAAGGGGCTACCACTGACGCAGCCGCGGGAGAAAACAACAAAGCCAAGGACAAGGATAAGACATGAGGGGAGGGCGTTGTGACCTGGGGGCAGCTTTCGGCGGTGAGGGGGAAGAAAAGCGTCCAGTTGTCTTTGTTGGGGATTCCAACATGCGTAAAGTAGAACCGGCGCTTACAGAAAGGGTAGGTGCAGGCGAACGAGCACAGGTTAGCGCGCTTCCGGGAAAACTGATTAGAGAGGTGATTGCGAAAGCTAAGGAACCCATGTGGGACACAATGGAGGAGAGACATCTAGTGGTGATAATGGGCGGAGTGATTGACATACTGCACGGAAGGAGGGCAGGGATCGCAAAGCAAATAGCCAAATGGGTCACCGACCTGTGGAATGTTTCAAAGGAAGTACAAATCACGGTGTGCACGGTGCCAGAGGTTGAGAGGCAGGGGTATGAAATTGATGGGGCAGTTGCACTAAACAGGGAAATTTGCACTGTAGCTAAAAGCAATGAATTTTACTGTCATTGACATCAACCGAGATGTGCACCGAACAGACCGCGAAGGTGCTTTTGTGCGTGACGGGACACATTTTAGCGAAAGTGTAGCAGCACCGGTTGGACGTCGATTCGATGCGCGTGCTGTAGCTTCTTTAGGCGGGCCCCAGGCAATCGAGAAGCAGGATTAAACATTGAACGTAGCGAAACACCAGTAAAGGGCAGAATTAGACGACCAGGAGTCGGGAAATGACGCAGAAAGAATAAGAATAGAGACGGTAAAATTTGCTACATTAACTTGCAGGATGGTCGCAAGCAGAAAAAATGGCTGGAAATTCAAACGCAGCTGAATGATGAAGCCATTAGCGTGTGCGCCTTGACCGAAACGCATCTACGAGATTTGGAGCAGCCGCCTGTTATTGCCAATTATGTACGGGAAGGGTGCAACAGAATCACCGGGTCAAGGAAAGGCGGAGGCGTAGGCGTGCTAATTAGGCGAGGTCTGAAGTGGCAAAGGGTAAAACAGACATGTAAAGAACATTTATGGATTAGCGGCACATGACCAGGCAAAAATACGTGGCTGGGAGTAGCTTACCTATGGACATGTAGTGGTAGCAGAGAAAAAAATAAGGAATTGGTTGATTGCATTAGAAGCGAAAATAATGAGTTCCGGGTATCGGGCCAGGTGATTTTAGTGGGAGATATGAACGCGCACATGTACTATTTAGACGGATATCCTGATTAGAACGGCTCTCTAGCGCTGGATCTGTGTGATGAATAGAACCTTATAGTAGTTAACAGGGAAAATAAGTGTCATTGACAGGTAACGTGGCAGCGCGGAAACAGGCAGTCATGTATCGACTATGCCTTAGTCTCAGAAATGGTCTACAAACAACTAGACCAAGTGATAATAGACGAAAATAGAAAAATAGCCTGGGTCGCAATCATAGGCGTTTAGCATTAAAGTTTGGGAGAGATACTAACGCAAAACACGAACCAGTAGCCTAAAAATTTTAAAAATGAATGAAGACCAAATAACAGAGATCGCAAAAAACAGAGAGAAGAAAATTGAGGCTTTTCCTACAGCCGTCTGGGAATATAAGGAACTAGTGGACATTATGCAGCACGAAATAAGGCAGATACGGCAAAACAATTGTTGAATTGGAAAGAGGAAACCACATAAGTGGTGGAACAAGGCTATAAAGCAAACGATAGAAGAGCGTAAAGTGGCATCTAGGGCTCATCGAGAAGCCAAAAAAGTTGGGATTACACGAAGATGTGCTCCTTAGATTGAACACATACCGAGAAATGAAAAAGGTGGCGAGTGAGCTCGTGCAAGAGAAAATTAAATGCGCAAGTGAACATTGGGTGCATAACATTAACAAAAGAGACAAAGGCGCCCCAAAAAGATTCTGGAACCATATAAAAGCACTTGGAGCTTCAACTAAAAACTCGCAAACGGCTATAAGGGATGAAGACGGTAACATCTACGAAGGAGACGATGCGCTGCGGTACATCACAGATGTTATTAGGGATAACTTCGGCACGAAAAAAAAAGCGTAGTTCAGACAACAGATCCAGCAACAACAAAGAGGCCTGAGAGATCAAAATTTAGCATAGAAAGCTTTTATTGGAAAAAGGCAGTAGAAAATGTCCCTAATAACACGGCAGCAGGACCCGATGAAATCCCAATACAGCTAATCAAAAACCTCGGTCCAAAGAGCAAGGCACTGCTGACTAATGCCATAGAGCGAATGATTAGAACAAGGGAAATTCTCGTTCTATGGTGTGAAAACAAGATAAACCGCATCTACAAAGGCTAAGGAGATAAGGATAAGACGAGCTCGTACAGGCCAGTTACAGTAACGTCGGTGACATATAGAATGGCAATGCAAGCCATAAAATTAGAACTGTCGTAGTGGGTGGAGAAAACGATGTATTTGGGGAACTACAGAATGGGTTGAGGCCAGGCAAACGCTTAGAGGATAATATGTTTGTACTAACTCAATGCATAGAGATTTCAGTAGCTCAGAAAAGACCTTTATCGATAGCATTTCGAGATATTAAAGAAGCTTATGACAATGTAGACAGGGAATTGTTATGGGATATTCTTAAGCATGAAGGCACGGATGACGATTTCGTGGAGCTGCTGAGGGAGATACATAGAGACAACCAAGTACAAGTTGTATGGGAAGGACGAAAAGGTAATGAAATGGTGGGAATTCACGAAGGATTGACGCAAGGATGTCGTCTGTCTCCATTGTTGTTCACGCTTTACGGTAAGGGTGTAGAAAGATGACTGCAAAACAGCGAATTAGGTTGTGATTTATCCTACATGGGTAATGGACAAATTATGCCACAGAAGGTCCCTGGACTGATATACGCAGACGACATTGTGCTACTAGCGGACAATAAAAGTATTCACAGATACTTGCGAATATCTGTGGCAACGCAGCGACAAATGTAGGCCTTAAGTTTAGCACAGAGAAATCAAGAATTATGATCTTTAATGAAGAGAGAGTAACTTCGTAGTGTCAATTAAACAGCAAGTAATACCCATAGTGAAGCAATATAAGTACCTCGGCGTATACATAAAGGAAAGAAAGAATTTCTCAAGCAACCACCAAGATAATCTGAAAATAAAGGGGAAGCGGAATGCAGCAATAATGAAACACAGAGCACTATGGGGCAATAATAAGTATGAGGTGGTGCGTAGAATCTGGAAAGGAGTAATGGTGCCAGCGCTAACATTCGCAAATACCATTCTATACTTAATATCGGATATATTGTCGGGGTTTTGGAAGTTAAACAAAGATGAGTAGGCGGGTTGGCTTTGGGAGCCCACGGTAAAACCACAAATGAGGCAGTGCAGGGTGACATAGGTTAAGCGTCTTTGCAAGTTAGAGAATCACAGAGCAAAATTAGTTTTTAAGAAAGGCTCAGGAACATGGATGAAAATAAATGGGCGGTTAAAGTGCACAAGTATCTGTACATGAAAAGCGTGGACACAGAATGGAGGAAGAGGCCAAGGAAGTTGGGAACCAAGTACAGGATAACCGAAACTGTAAATAGGCAACCAGGAGTGATCAGGAAGAAAATGAGAGAAATAGAGACAATGAATTGGATACAAAGAATGGAAACAAAAATGACCAGGGAGATTTACAAGAATGAGGAGAAAAAATTAGAAGGGAAAATCTGTACGATAACACAAAGGGCAGTGCCTTGCTATTTGAGGCTCGAGCCTTTTGCCTAAGCAGCAAAATATTCCGGAGCAAATATTGGGAACTAGATGATGCATGTGTATGCTGCAGTAAAGATTGAGAGACCACTCAGCACATCCTAATATAATGTTACGGGATTCACCCAGCGAGACACGTAGGTAACGTACAACTTCCAGAAGCGCTTGGGTTTCAAGGGGAAGGAAACATCAACAGATCAGCCGTAGAGATAAGCAAGAGACGATTACAGTACTGGTGGAAAAAAAGCAGGGAAAAGATTGATACGACCTGATCTCTTAAAATTTTGAAAAAAGAAAAAAAAGATTAATTAGAGGTATACAAAAATACTAGGTAAAGAACATGTATAGTATATCAGATTAAATCAAGCAGGCTAGGTGTCTATTTGTCGCCACCCCGTTTCAAAGGGGATGCCATTCAATCATCATCATCATCATGGGCGGCTGTTCGGACCACGCAAAGTGGACCGACGGTAGCCCTACTCGCTCCCACTGCGGGATTAGCTAGTGCTGTTCCGCCACCCAGCAAGAGCCAGCAGTCCACCGGACTTGCAGGCTCTTGTCCGGGCTTGTAGGACACCGATTACCAAGTGTATCGGCGTAAGGAGTGCGCCAAAAAAATAGAAACTCCGCAGCACGGGGCCCGGAAAGGGCCCTGTGGGCTAACAAAGTTTTCCTCTCTGCAACACACAACAAAACACGTTCACTATGGATACACAAATACTATACTACAATATCAGGGGTATTCTCCACACTCTTGATGACGTTAAAGAACTCCTACGCAAAAATAACCCAAAGATGTTGTGTGTTCAAGAGACACATATGAAACGCACCCGAACTTTCTTCGTCATTACGCCACCTTCTGAAAAAATCGTCACGACGCTAACGCCTCTGCGGCGGTGTATCAATCTTTGCTGACAAGTCTCTAGCTTGTCATCATGTAGCTTTACACACACCTTTTGACGCAGTGACGATTCGCGGAATTCTTTTTTTTATAACTTCGTTATTGTTTGTTCCGTATATATAGTCCCAAACCACGATGTCATAAAAAGAGATTTCTATAACCTTATAAATCAGCTTCCGGAACCCTGTATACTCGTGGGTGATATCCATAGAAGGCGTGTCCCCTGGTGGAGCGAAGATTGCAGAGATGTGCGAAAGAGGCAGAACAAACTATCAGGCCTACTTCGTCGATCGCCACATGCGGAAAATCTCATTGAATATAAACCTATAAAACCGGAGTAGAGACGCCACGACGACAGGAAAAAAGAGATAGTTAGGTAAGGTTTCTATTGGGTATCACTTCTTACAGACAAAGAAAAAAGTATGGGATGATGTAAGTAAGGCTAGAGGGACAGAAAATCCCACTATTAACCTTGGTGAATGATCAAGGACATAACCTGGAAGACCAGCCCAATGCTCTCGGGGAGCATTTCGAACGCGTGACCAGCGCCATCGATTAGTCAAAGCCATTGCTCAAACATAAACAAATAGCAGAATGTAAGGCACTTGTTCGGAAATGGACACGGAACGAGCCATATAACCGTACTTTTAATATTGCTGAGTTGAGAGCTTCATTGAATGCTTATAAGCACCGGGAGCAGACCGAATAATGTACGGCATGATCAAGAACATAGACACTCGCATGACATTACTGGCACTTTTCAGCGCAATATGGGCTGCCGAGTACCTCCCGACTGCATGGTGTTATCCCATTTTTTGAAGCAGGATCAGAACCCATCGTTGGTGGCGAGTTACCTCCCCATAGTGCTGACAAGTTGGCTATGTAAGTTGAAGAAAATTTTAAATCATCGTCTATTGCACTTTCTTGATTATAACAAGTTGACAGATCCTTTACAGTGTGATTTTAGAGAAGGCCACTCAACAGCCGACCATCTCCTACGCATTGAGTCTAATACACGAGAATAAAATTAAATTATGGGGTTTTACGTGCAAAATGAAACCACTATCTTATTATGAGGCACGCCGTAGAGGGGGCTCCGGAAATTTGGACCACCTGGGGTTCTTTAACGTGCACCTAAATCGAAGTACACGGGTGTTTTCGCATTTCGCCCACATCGAAATGCGGCCGCCGTGGCTGGGATTCCATGCCGCAACCTCGTGCTCAGCAGTCCAACACCATAGTAATACACGCGATGCATTCACACACAAAAAGCATTTTTTGTCTGTTTTCCTTAATATGGAAAAGGCGTTCGATACCACGTTGCGTTACGGTATCTTGCGAGACCTGTCGAACTAAGTATTCAGGGAACCATGTTAATAGTTATTGAAAGCTACTTGTGTAATCGTACTTTTCGCGTCAAAATTGGCAACACACTGTCGCGTTTGTTTACGAAGGGAACCACCGTGCCTCAGGGACGCGTGCTTAGCGGTACGCTTTTCATCATCAAAATGAACACAATTCCTGCATTACTACCATCATCATTTTTCTATTCTGTCTATGCAGATGATGTACAGATAGGTTTCAAATCTGGTAACCTAGCAGTTTGTAAGCGACAGATTCAGCTTGGCCTAAATGAAATGTCTAAATGGGCAGACGAAAATGATTTCAGGCTTAATCCGCAAAAAAAGCTCATGCGCTCTTTTTACAACACAAAGAGCGCTTGTTGCAAATCCCACTGTTGAATTGCATGGGCAGTATTTACTGCTGAGAACGGAGCAGATGTTTTTGGTTATCGTGTGCTCGATTCAAAACTAACCTTTATACCACACCTAAAATATCTCAAGACCAAATGCGCAAGGACATCGAACCTAATGAAAATACTGTCGCACACGACATGGGACAGTAATAAGAAATGCCTTGTGAACCTCTATTGAAGCCTCATACGTACACGCTTAGACTACGGGGTCATAGTGTACCAGTCTGTCACTCCAAGCGCCTTGAAGATGCTGGACCCTGTTCACAATATAGGTCCTGAAGGCGCCTGGCAGCCGGCGCCTTCAGGACCTCTGCGTAAAAGCTAATGAATTGTCTCTGCATCTGCAACGATCATATTTCCTCACCGTTATTGCGAACAGTGACCATCATTACTACATAACCGTAAATCACGTGACATGTTCTACGCAGTTTAACACTCGCTGAACAACGAGGGAGCACTTTTCACTGCATGTAAGAAAACTTAGCGAGGAAATGGGTGTTTAACTTCTTGAACATAACCTGATGACCCCAGTAAAGCCATTGCCACCGTGGCAGTGGAAACTCGTAGAATGTGACACACGTTTGTGGAGGTCACTAAACACGCTGCAGAGACACATATTAGAATGGATTTCGTAGAACTCCCGTGCAAGTGGTCGTGCACATAGTTTTACAAAGATGCTTCGAAATAACATGCCGGGATGTCTTATGCATGCCTCGGTCCATCCTTCTCGGAATCCGGTCTGCTGCACGCGGATGATGATGATGAAATAAACTTTAATTTTCGAGACAGTGTTCCCGAGCGTTTGAGCTGCGGATCACTCTTCGTGGGAGGGTCCCTCATTCCAGGAATTCTCTGGACGTGATAGAATCCCTCGCTCTGGCGACAAGACGTCGTTGGTCGTCCAGGGCCGGGGTGGAGATTTTGGCCTTCCGCGTCTCGGCGAGCAGGTTCACATCTTCGGTCGTTGTAGGCTTCGTAACGGGGTCTTCGGGGCGCCACGGGCACCCGAGTAGTAATTGAGCTGGAGTGTCTGGCACGACGCAGATCGGGCAGTTGTAGGTGTGTAGTGTCGGGTGGATGCAATGCACCGGGAAGCAAGTATATTTATCGCTGAGGTCCGGACATTATTGTCGGCTGTGAAGCATATAAGGAAATCAAAACTTCAACAAGCATTTATATTTAGACAGTTCCTTATCGTCCTAAAAACAATGTCACTTTGTAAACAAAAAAATCATGTACTTATTGAGCTGTACTGCGTTCTATGAAGAGCGTATGTATCTAACTAGCATGTCATTATATGCTGTATTCCTGGCCTTAGAGGCATTGAGGTGAATGTGATAACAGACAAATTGGCTACATCAATTACATCGCAAGCTATTAATCCTACCGTTGCTACAGATCTGAAATACCTCTTGCAAAAGAAACTCTGAAGCCACTAGCAACGCTCGTCGGAATCTGGAACAAATAATAAGCTTCACTTGATTAAGCCACAGTTAGGTTTCTGGCTCTCCGCAACGCAAACGCGACGAACTGATATTTGTCTATCCTATCACTTTTTTTTCAGAATGCATTTTCTATGTATGTTTTCTATTTTCTAGGAAAAAGAAGAAAGGAAAGGCAGTGAGGTCAATCAGACGCACGTCCGGTTTGCTACCCTAGACGCGGGAAGAGGTTTAAAGGGATGAAAAGAAAGAAAGGAGAGAGAGAAGAAAGTATTCTCAGTGTGAACATGTGCGGTTGTCGTACACTTCACAAACGGTCACTGAGGCCAGTCGATTTCATGCAATGCCCGCGTCGCTTTGTAAGCCTGCGACGCGTGGGCCATGGCCCAAGAATATTTGTCTCTGAAAACGGTCTGGCTGTCTAAACGATTCAATACGCTCCGAAGAACGTCGCGTTCGATGTCATAAATGTTACAAAAACACAGCATGTGCTCGATCGTCTCATCACAGTGGCGCGAGTCACAAATCAGTGTGTCGGACGTGCCAATAAGGGATGAGTAAGCTTTCGTAAAAGCTACCCCTAACCGGAGGCGGGAAAGTAAAGTTGCATCACGGCGGGAGACGTTCGATGGAACCTGCAGCTTCAGTGTAGGATCCAGCCGGTGGAGACGACAGTTCGAGAACATTGTCATGAGTCGGACGCCGGCGGTACACGAGAAAAGAAGACGACGAAGCTCGCGGAGCATTCCAAACGGCGCGAGCGCTCGAGGCACGCGAACCGAGGTGTGGTCGAGGCAGAAGCGAGGCGAAACAGCATTATAGACGTGG
This sequence comes from Dermacentor silvarum, assembly GCF_013339745.2. Lineage (NCBI taxonomy): Eukaryota > Metazoa > Arthropoda > Arachnida > Ixodida > Ixodidae > Dermacentor > Dermacentor silvarum. The sequence continues at coordinate 109,472,946 of NC_051160.1, read as the reverse complement.
CTCTTGGGCTGGAAGGTCGCTTCGTCAGCTATGCTCTGACGACGGCATAGCTGAGAGCCCGGCTACGAAGCTCGTGACGCTGGCAAGGCCCAAGCGTGGCTGTAAACCTCGGAGACGTCCGGGCGAAGCTCCTGGGACCGGCTGCTGCTGCTCACGGTGGTTCCGGTCCTCTTCGCCAGAATCCTCTTCCTCGGCCGAGCCCGACCAACCGATAATCACCGGGACACCTGGGCCGCCATGCCGATCGACGTAAGGCGAAGAACGCTTCGCGAAGCCTAACCCGGCAAGTGACACGTCAGCGGCGGCTACCGGGGCACCAGCCACGTACTCGATCAGGTCAACGGAACAGCGAGGCGTCGGCACTTACGCACCCGCAACGCTTCGGACGAGAACGACGTGTACTCAACAACAAGAACTGCAAACCGACGGTGCGTAAGAGCCCACGTTTCTGCTTTGCGACGCAGTTAGGCCGGGGCCAGGGTGGCCAGACTTTGATGAGTCAGGGCTAGGACTGACTTAGAGACATTAAGACGGAGTTAGGCTCCGAGACCGGGATAGTGCTTTTGGTAGTTTTGTATTTAGTCGGAGTTTTTTATTTTATATTGAGTCAGCATTTTGGTTGAGTTATGGTTTTAGTGTTGTGTGTTTTACGCTTTTCTCGATCCTGTACGTACATATTAAATCCTCGTTTGCTGTGCTGCCAGTCTTGTCTCTCCTCCATCCAGGGTAACGCCTGTGTGCAACCCTCCTGCTCCCAACTAAGAGTAGGTGACAAACATTGGGGTGTGCCGTGAACTTTGTCTTTGTCTGAGCGAGTAAACGAAGACCCCTCGCAGCGTCTGTCCTTGATAATGGCATAGGAACTGTCGCGGTTTTAACGTTGCGAACATTTCGAATAAACTTTCAGTTGCCAGTAAGTGCTGTGTCTGGTCTCTTATCGTGCCTTCACTTTCGTCCGAGTAATTAGCGCACTGATTTAGCCATTCCTCCATACTAAATTGCCTATTTTTCGCGGCAGATACAAACAGATTGGAATAATTATGCGCCAGAGCGCCCAAGGACACCGATTCCGTGGCCTGTGTGGCTACTATAGGTGCTTCGTCAAGGATTTCTCTCGGGTCACTGTGACACTGACATTTCTCGCCAAATGAGAAGTCAAGTTTACGTGGGAAACACCGCAGGTAGGAGCATTTGTACGATTGAAACGGTGCCTCATGTCGCCACCGGTGCTTAAACATTTCGACGAAAACGCCGATACCGAAATCCACACCGACGGAAGCAGCGTAAGGCTCGGTGCCGTGCTTGTGAGAAGGAATGATAGACTTGAAAGGGTCATAGCTTACGCTAGCCCGTTGCTTTCGAAAGCGGAAGCCACTTACTTCACGACTGAAAAGACAGACAGTTCCTTGGCATCATTTGAGCCGCGGCGAAATTTCTACCTACCTATGCGGCACCCCCTTCAAAGTCGTAAGTGACTATCATGCCTTGTGTTGGCTGGCAAGGGGAAACGGCCCTTAAGGTCGCATCGCTGGAGGCTATAACTCTAGGTTCGACATCTCCATGATATGCAAGTTTGGACGGAAGCACTATAATGCCGACCGCCTGTTCCGCGTCCCTGTGTACCCACCACCCCAAGACGAGCAGGTCGACGACGCCTTCCTGCAGGAACAATACGCTCAGACAACTGTGCCAAAGAGCAACGAGCAGACTCGGAACTAAGAAGGATTTCCGATTATTTTAAAGGCAAGACCGACCTGGTTCCTAGGATATTTAAACGTGGATTGTCTTCGTTTTTCTTCGAAAACAACGTGTTCGTAAAGAATTTCTCACCAGTCCGCACGAACTATCTTCTCGCTGTGCCTCAGAACTGTAGCCAGATGTTATGCACGCCCTACGTGACAATCCGACCGCTGCGCGCATTAGACTCACCCGTACTCGTGAGAGGATAGAATATAAGGATTATTGGCTGCGCCTGAAAGCCGATGTCGGTCATTACTGCAAGATATACCGACAATATCAGGGACGCAAGACACTACCAACAAGGCTAGCGGTATTGTTACAACCTATTGAGCTTCCTTGCCAACCCTTTCAGCAGATTGCCTACCGGCTTTCAAACTTCCAGTCTCTCAAAACAGGTAGTAAACATAGTGTGTTCACATCGGTTAAAAATTTTACACAATATTGTGTACTGCCTGAGAATAAAATTATCAAACTAATAACCAATGCTCGCTATATAACATCGCCAATCTTCTTTGTTGTTGCAAATACCGACCAAGTTGTGGTCTGCTGTAACTTTTTTTCACACCGCTTATAATCGTGTAATGAACTGCTCCATTGCATAATTTCTGCGATGTCGCTCTGCATTTTAGAACACATGTTCCGTTCGCATATCACTAGCATTAAATAAAAGTGCACTGATAACATGTGCAATGCTATGCACGAACGTTGAAATTTAAACAGAAAACCGGCCTTATGGCTATAAAAACTTCGCTTGAGAAGTGTGAGAAAAAAAGGTGTATTTGTTCTAATATTTTTCCCACCTTGTACCCAGGTATGTTACACACTCCTTAAATTTGTATTTTCTCTAAAATGCGTTGTACCTTGCATATGCATATGTTGCAGGTCAGTTGCATATTGCCATGAAAATGGCGTAGAGCATTTCGTGGCTGTAGAGCAGTGTTCACCTGATAAGTCATCAGTGGTCAATGCGATACACAGCTTAGTCTCGCGCACGCTAGAGAGGAAGGCGGCCGGAAGCGCATGGTCTTCGCTCACGCGCCAGGAACGGGGAGGAGGCGACGGAGACTGGAGGGGTGGGGAGGGTGCATTCTGCTTACGCGGCTGCTGCTCACGGGGCTATCTTGAACGCGATCTGCCACGCGGTGCGGGATGTCGCGCGCACCATTTCTTGAAAGTTGAAAGCGATCTCCAGACGGCTGTGACCTTTGTATGTGCTGTGCTTTCGCAGATGTTTCCGTTGAAGCGATAGACCGCACGAACGGTCACTCGCTGCGGCGGCCGCGCTCGTTCGCGCCAGCGTTTGACAGTGGTTGTCTGCGGTCATCGAGTGTGATCTAGTCATGTTTGCTTGTGCGCGCTGACACCACGCTTGTTAATTCAGTTAGCAAGCGAATGTGTCCAAGTTTATGCAGCTGATAAAACTACTATCTCTACTCCGTATAGCTGTCTACTAATTTGCTATCGCAATTGATGCTTCGCTTTTCGGGCGAAACTGCGACATTTTGGTGTTATTGACTTCTTGACTGTGTTGGAATGGGTCTCGCCTAATGTCAACGCACGTCAGAAAGAACATCTAAGTTAGTTTCGCGTCAAGGAGGCCAAAAGTCAACGAAGCCGTCATCGCTGAAGCACTTGTTCTTGCAGAAGTGCAAAGATTTGGCATTAGCATTCAGGTCGGACTTGGCTTTCTAAGAGCAGTTTGTCATACGCTTACGATAAAGCGGTATTTACAGGCTGGGGTCTCCTTATATGGCTTTTAACACTTATGGGACTGCTGATGAAAGATGCTAAAGACCCAGTGCTACTTCAATGTAAATTTTGTGCAGAAATACAAGTGAACCGTAGAATGCAAATTAGCACATATACTGTCTATGAAATTCTCTGATTCAAGTGTCAACCTGAAAGAGAGTGCGCTTTCCTCGCCCTTGATCTGCAAGTAGCCGGAATTGTCGTAAAAAATGTAATAGCTCACATCTGTCACGAAAATAGGATATTATTATGCAATCACCCGGGGCGAACGGCCTGGCTTCCTTGGACTTGTTCTTGGGACTTTCGAGTAGTATGATTGTTTTGTTCCATGCATTACAGACCTGATGCTACCACTGCCATGTGGTTGTCCTCTGACAAGAACTTCGTGTGTGATGTAGCAGCTCAACGCAGTATTTTCATCTTTTATAGCCCAACTCCTAGGCGTCTGTTCCTGCGGCGAGCATTGGCGTCGGCGGCGTAATCGAGTGAACGAGCAGAGCGAAAGATGAAAAAAAAAAAAAAAACACCGCCCAAGCACTCCGTACAGATGGTTAACCAGCGAAGCTGAAACGTGCGGCCGGGGTACTACGCAGTGGGTTAATCCCTACGCTGTATTGAAGCGTTTCTGAATAATCGGTTACATGTATGTGTTTCTAGTGGAACGCAAGCGTCAATGGCGGGCGGACGCTGCTAACCACGACGCCGAGCTAACTCGAGATATCGAACGCATGCGCCAATCGCGAGCCGAGAAGCCGGCGTTGCGGGCAGAGCAGGTACGACGCAGAGAACGAACTCACTAACGGCGCTGCCAATGGCGCGCGCGCTTGGGTGCGACGCAGAAAACGACGTAACTGACGGCGCAGCCAATGGAGACGTTTAGAGAAACATGGGACGAACGGTTTTTCGTTTCGCTTAGCCATATACAGCTTTCGCTGTAAAAGTAAAATAGTAGTAGTGATTTTATTGAAGAAGAAAATGACGCTTATTTCTGCTGCCCAATAGGGAGCACGGCGCAGCGTCAGGGGAAGGGGAAAAAGGAGATAAAGAAACGCGGGGCGCAGCGTGGGATGAAAGACACGAGGAGGAAAGCGGATGAGGAGGGTGTTGCGGAACCAGGAAGCGGACAGTGTAGAATGAAGGTACGGCTGAAGGGTGAGAAGAAAGGCGTAGTGCGCCTACGATGCTACGAGATGGCGCCTGAGTAGCGCGCGTCGTCTGGGAGGTCTATCGCCGGCGGCTGCTGTGAATCGCGCCCACGCCTAACCCATGCGCTGGCTCTCGCGATCTCAAGATTAGCGAGGAAGGAATAACCCCAACCCAACGAATGCCCGAGAGATTCTCGCTCATCAGCGTACAACCAGAAAGAAATACCCTCCCCCTCACGCACAACTCAGTGGAGAGGAAGCCGCCAGCTGGCGCAAAATTCAGACCGGGGTATACCCCCACCTTAAATTACAGAATGCCATGTTCGCCACTCGCTACAGGGTCGACTGTCCGTGGTGCGGCGGCATACCAACACTACAACACATTACATGGGATTGTGAATCACACCCGTTTGATAAAACACGCCACACAATGGAGCAATGGGAGGCACAGCTAACCAGCTCAGGCCTGATGGGACAACAGTCCTTCATAGAACAGGTCAAGCGGGCGGCCGAGGCCAGTGGGGCCCTGGACTAAAGGGGCTCCGATCATTCCACCAAAATGCTTTTGATCAATAAACGTGTTCTTCTTCTTCTTGTCCGCGCCAGCCAATATATCGCGAATTGAAAATATGTATACAGCTGCTCTCCAATTGTGCTTTAGGGAGCATCGTAAACATCGGCGAATACAAAAAAAATGTCCTGTCGTAGCCCGCGACCTATGTATTCAAAAAAGTTGTCGCAGTTTCACCTGAAAGGTGAAGCATCAATTGCGATAGCAAATTTGTAGAGAGCTATACGGAGTAATGATATTAGTTTTATCAGCTGCATAAACTTGGACATGCAGCAGCACCGGCAACACGCAGAACTATTGTCGACGCCGTCGGCGTTTTGCCCGCGTTCGCTCAAAATTCGTGCGGCGTTGGTGACTGT
>NC_051160.1:109435290-109467282 GCF_013339745.2 Dermacentor silvarum | reverse complement strand
TATCTTCAGCAGCGTGGCCGAGTGTAAGGAAAAAGTGCACGGCAGAGCCAAGGGAGAAGCGGAGCGGATGGAGAAGTAAACAAGGCATTCTGGCGGAAGGCCGATTGTCTGTCTGCTTCTCCACATTACAATATATATATATATATATATATATATATATATATATATATATATATATATATATATATATATTACGCATTTTACTGCGATTGTTTTTAGGTCCTCTTACAGCCACGACACATCTACCTTTCACAATTCTTTGATCCATTGTAAACTCATGAACACTGGCCTGGCGCTCTGTGGCCATACCTGGCCTTTGAGCCATTCAACACCATACATCATCACCATCATCAAACCGCAAAAAAAATTCGTCCAGAAGCGATCCCTCCCGCGGCAAGAAAAACCTGTTTCGCGGCTGCTTTCGCGGCGCGCGACTTGCCGCCGGCGGCGCGCCGCACGCGTTTTGCCGCTAGTGTGTACGTGCCAGTACACCACCCATGTCGTTATCAAGTGTAACGCCAAAAAGTATTTTTTTCTAAGAATCTAATAGAAGTAGACAAGTAGCATTTTCTTCTGTCTTATAATCCCATGAAATGGTCTAAAGAGATCATTTCGTTCGGTTATAAGATTCCGAGTGGTTGAGTACTGTATCTCTACACGATGTTTTTAGGTTCTATAGATGAAACAGGTTTCTTAAACAAACTTTCAAGTAATGATCTTTGTTGCATAAAGCACTTTCATCAAATTATACATTTTCACCTTGTGCATGGCACATCATAGCCTTAGTTGCCTTTGTGCCATAAAACCTTACACAACTAACTTTACGACTGAGGCCTATGCACTATTGTCAGCTGTAAAGCGTATAAAGGAATCGTAACTTCAAAAGACTATCATATTTACAGACTCCAAGAGTACCTTGAAGTCACTCTGTAAACACAAAAATGCCGTACTCATTGAGCTCTATTCCACTCTTTGCAGAGCGTATATATCAAACCAGCATGTCATTATATGCTGGGTGCCGGGCCTTAGAGACATTGAGGGTAATGCGCTAGCAAACCAAACGGCCCCACCAGCTACATCACACGCTATTAATCCTACAGCTGCTGTTACTGCTACAGACTTGAAACCTTTCTTGCGAACGAGACGGCGAAGCCACTGGTAAAGCTTGTGGGACACTGAAAGAAATAATATTCACTTGATTAAGCCAGAGTTACCTTTCTGGCCCTCTGCAACGAAAACACCACGAACTTATTGATGTCCTATTCTGTCGTCTCAGAATAAGAAACACATATGGCAGCCACAGTTTTCGGCTGACTCACTATGAAGCACCAGCCCCATGTAACCGACCACATGTAACCCACTCCCCTCTCCAATGCCCGTGACTCTGAGGGTATGCTAAATAAATAAATAAACCTGTGCTAAATGTGGTGAGAGGCTCACCTCCTCCACGTCTTCCTGTTGTGTCGGGAAGCCGAAACAGAGCTAAAGAAACATTTTCCTGTCCCTCTCCATGACGGTGACAAGAACTTTTATTGGTCCTGAGAAACTGGCTGAGAAACTATCCCATTATGTTTCTTTGCGAAGAACCGCTTTGTAATACCGAAGCACTCCTAGGTTCCTCGAATGACGTCGTATTACAAGTCATTAGCCCGAGATATTCGTAGCACATCGTCTCGCCAGAGGATGCTGCTGCGATAGTGTTTTGTATACACATGCCTTCAGGACTTTATGTTTCAAGGACTCTGTTTAAGCTAGAGCACTGCACGGGCTCGGGCTTACCCGAAAGCCCGGGCCCGTGCAGTTTTTTCACGGGCTCGGGCTGGGCTCGGGCACGGCGTGTGCTTTTCGACCCGAGCCCGGGCCGGGCTCGAGATTTTTGACGCGGGCCCGGGCCGGGCTCGGGATTTCTGGTGGTGTGCATGTAATGCGCAGCGAGTTATTCTCGGGCGTCTCAACTCTGAAAAACATGTATCTTTCGGTCTCGGGCCGGGTTCGGGCCAGTTTCGAGCCGGGCTCGGGCCTAAGGTAAAGGGGTGGCGGGCCGGGCGGGTAACGTAGATTATTTCCGTGCCCGGGCCGGGCCCGGGTCTCGCCATAAAAGTTTTGATCGGGCTCGGGCGGGCCGCCCAACGTAAAAAGGGGCCCGGGCCGGGCTCGGGCTGAAAAATAGGCCCGTGCAGGGCTCTAGTTTAGACAGTAGTGCTTCATGCCAGTTTTCGCATGCGGCGTATTTTGTATATTGTAAGATTTATTCGCAATGCATGTTTCATGCTCCTAGCACACGTCATTAGTCATTGCCATAATCTTATTACATGTAAATTTTACGCACTTTACAGCGACTATTTTTGGGCCCCCTTACAGCCACGTCATATCCACCGCTCATGATTCATTGCTCCAATCCTAACTCATTACACTGGCCTGGCTCTCTTTGGCCATACTTGGCCCTTGCGCCACAAAACACTACATTCATCATCATCCTCATCGGGTCGCCCCACAGTGAGAAAGCCTTTCTCACTGCGTGTGAGAAGTCTCGGAGAATGAATGGGAGTTCCACTCCTTGAGCATTGCCTCACGGCAACACTGAAGGCATTACTGCCGGGGCAGTGGCAGCTCATTGAATGTGATACATCACTTCCAGTAGTAACCAAACACGCTCCTAGAGGCTCACATCCGAATGCATTTCTTGGAACTTCAGTTGAAGTACTCGTGTCCAGAATTCTACACTGACGCATCTAGGTCACACGCCGGCATGTCTTATGCTGCAGTTGCACTATTGTTATTAGAATCCGGTGTGCTGCACCCGGAAACAAGTATCTATCTGAGGTCTGTGTAATAATAACGGCAGTGAGACAAATCGGGAAATTAAAACTCCAGTAAACAGTTATATTTACAGGCTCTTAAGTGTCGTAAAAGCGTTAATATTAATGCATAAGCAGAAAAATAAGGGACTAACGCTCTGTGTGTCTGCTGTCTTTTGCTCTCATGCTTTAGGTGCAATTTCTTCAATTCCTTTTTTTATTTTGGGGCATTGCTCAGAGCCGATAATATTTTTTCCCTGCAGATCCTAAATTCCTTTTAAGTGATAATTTGATTTCTATAGGAACGTAGAAAACGAATGTAGACTCGTAATAATAATTGACAGAAAGCACACAGTGTCCTTGCTGGCGCCATGTTGACGCTTACGGGCGGCAGGACATTCTTTATCTGACTGGCTGACCTCACACTTACCTGATTTTAGGGAAGTTGTGGACGACGAGCGTCAGTGTTCCTCGATTGGTCAACAATAGGGTAGTTTTCAGGTGTACACGAAACGAGGTTTCTGATGCTACTGATGCTACCTAGTGCAGGATTGGTCAAAACACTATTGCGATGCGAAAACGCGAGATTATAAGCAGGGTGCAGCCTTATCGGTTTTTATTTTCTCAAAATTTGGTGTAGTCTTTCTCGTTTTTATTTCCACAACTTCATTTTTGGGGCGAACTATATTCTAAAACTGACGTTTCACTGTCTTTTTAGGTGGATAATGTTTCGATTCGATCTTACCGTTTTTGTTTCTTTCCGTAAATATCTGGCTCGATAATTTTACTGACAGAGAAACGTGTTTTATGACTGCATATCGTACTGCTCAGCACTGTAGTTTTATGCTTATCGGCTGTGCAGTCAGTCAGTCAGGACTGCAAGCACTGCAATATACTTATAGACTACATAACAGGTGTTGTGCATCTGCCCGCGTTACGATGTGGAGAGCCAATCAGTGGCACCACACTTGTCCAAGTTCATCAATCCACCTTTGAAAATGTTCTCTTAGGTCTTTGGTCGGACGCGCGTCGTCGGCATGGTATTTTAAGTGCTAGCGTCAAGTTCTTTCATTGCAATGGCCTGGATTAAAGATTGAAGTGCCTTCGCTGTTCAAGTTTATTCATAACTTTTTTGCCTTCTCAGTCTTTTACTCACATTTATTTTTTCGAATGGTCAGTAGCAGTTAAGGACTTCGATTCAGGTCGAGCTCATCTTCCTTAAATAATAAATAGTGATATATCTTTATTGCATGAAATATACGAATATACGTGCACACATTATGTTTTCGAAGTGCAGTCTTTAGAACACAATGCCATACGGAGATGTAGCTATGAAACAGGTGTGTCTTCGCCCAACTCTACTCGGGCAACGGCGGCAATGTCTCCTTTCGGGGCTCCGTAAAGGCCTAAATATAGTCCGACGTAGCGTGAACGCGCGCGCACGTTATGTCACGTTGGCGAGTACAATAGCGGCTTATAGTTCGACCGATGGGTCGACGTACTGGCGCTGCCAACGTAACCGGACGCGCGGCCAAAGCGCTCCGACGCGACCGGCGTCTACGTAACGGGACGCTCGGCCAATGCGCTCCGGCGCGCCCGGCGTCATGATGACGCTCGCCCGCGTGCCGATGGACTATAAACGCGCCTTAATGCTCTCTTGTGGTTTGACCTCTAGCTCTCACGGTGAAAATTGTTGAGTCGCCGACGGCTGCCTGAGGTAGTGTAATGAAGCTCTCGCTTAAAAAATTACCGCCCCTTCCACTGCTTGAAGATGGTCGAACATCGAAGCTGTGAACGGCGCTACTTGCGGGGGATGGGACGCGTCGGCGTCCACGAAGAACGGCGTTCCTAGCGTGTTGCAGGTGATGGAACGCCACGGCGTCTACGGGCGACGGCGTTTCTAGTGCGCTCCTCACAGTTTTTTTTTTCTACGACGTTCCCAGGCAAGAGTTCGGTATATACAACCAACGCTAACGCGAACTGCTCTCACACCCCACTCCTCCGTTGACCTTCTTTGTTAGTACATCGCTATTGGTTGGCGCGCCTCACGCTCTCACCTCCAACGCGAGTATTGGACGGCGCTGCCTACGCCGACCCTGTCCCCGTTTTGTAGCGTTAGCTACACTGGCCTAGCCAAGCCCGTTTCGCGCGGCACATCAAGAGCCGTGCTGCGCATGCGCAAGGATCAGTGATGTCACACGGCTTGCGCACCGGAGCCACCGGAGCCGGCACCTTTCGCGCACTCCGCCGCCGCCGCCGCGCGCGACTCACCGCCGCCGGTCTGCGCATTCCAGAGGAGTGACGTCGTAGCCGTGGTAGACGCACTGGCGCCGGCGCGCGCTCGCTGTGCAGTCGCCGTCTGACACTGCGCTGGCGCCGCTGCGCTTCTGACTGGCGTTTGCCAGTGTGGTATAGCCATGGAGAAGGAGAGCGCAAATGCTGCTCAACAGCGCAGAAGAACGGAGAAGCTTGACTCATCGGATTCCGAAGTAGTTGCCTGGCAATTAGCGGTTCAGCGTAGGAGGAATGAACAGAAGAAGGCTAAACGTGCTGCGGAGACACTGGAGCAAAGGGACGAACGTCTAGCAAAGCGGCGTCGCCAGGAGGCTGAGCGACGTGCCCGACCACCCCTGCAGCAACAACAAAACGCCGTCGATGACGTCAAGGCTCGCCGATCGACTGAATATACTGTGAAACTCAGCGAAAGCGCCAGTGCGACTCGGACCTTCCAGAAGGACTTCGTAAACAATCCGTTTGGATATGTGTGCGACGTGTGCGAAAGACTATGGCACATGAAAGACTTGACGCTGAACCTTTGCTAACGCTACGTATATCCTGGCATAGCCGAGCTAAGCCACTGCAACTTTTTTCTTTTCATCTGCACCCTCTCACAGCATTCTCACAGAGGGAAAGGGGCCACTCCAACCCCTTTCCCTTTGTTGAGCTCTTCTTTTCCTCTCCTCTCCTGTTAGTTCACGTGGGTGTTGGCGAACGGACGGCGGCACAGGGTCCGCAGAAACAGCTTCACTCGCCGTGGTTGCTCAGTGGTTATGGTGTTGGGCTGGTGAGCACGAGATCGAGGGATTGAATCCCGGCCACGGCGGCCACATTTCGACGGGACCGAAATGCAGAAAACACCCGTATACTTTGATTTCGGTGCACGTTAAAGAACCCCAGGTGGTCCAAATTAGTCCGGAGCCCCCCACTACCGGCTGTCTCATAATCGGATGGTGGTTCCGGCACGTAAAACCCCATTTCTAATTTTTTTAGAGACAGCTTCGCTGTAATACGACACAAGTGTGAACGATAAAAATAAAATGGACGAAAGGACAAACCTTTGCGCTTCCACACTAATTGTGACAGAATACCAACTAGCCTATATACTCAAGCCTTGCTGAGCGTGTATCAATTTTCCCCGGGGATAATGCATATCAATTTCTCATTTGCAAATTGGAAGATTTGCCGGTCATTGCTCGTTTTTCGTTAAGAAGCGTCATAAAGCCCGCTAATGCTGCAGGGGTCCGTCGCGTTGCCTTGGATCTTCCGATGCCTGATTTTTTTTCATGGCGTTGATTCTGGAATCTTTTTATTATGTTTTTAATGGGCACTTGTCGCGCATTTTAAAGTTTGCGCATTGATAACAACCCTGAAGCAGCTTTTGCCTAGGAATGAACTTTTTTGTTTTGGGGAATCTCGGTGACGAACGAGGCGGCGGCGCAGCAATGCTTTTTGAAGACTATAGGTCTGAGCTGACTTCACACGGGTTAGGCGTTACTGGTATCTTGGTATCTGACAGACACTTGCAGAAAAGAAAAACAGACATTTCGCAAATACGGAGCGTCCTGGTGAGTCGCAAAAGTTCTGAAAATGTAGGCCTCAACGAGACAATAATTCTGAATTAGTTGCAGAGTAGATACGTACAATTAACGGTACGGGCGTAATCACATGAATATAGCCGAAAAAAACAACACATTGTACCATAGATTGCAGCTCTCCGGGATTGGCCCACCTGGCCACTTGGTCAAAAAAGAAAGTACAAAACAAGTGCCGCCGCTAAATGAGACAAAGTGGATGTAATTGAGCGTGAAAGACGGTACGAATGAGATACGAAATTAATGAACAATGAAAATGAAAGACCGACAGAACGAGACAGAATAGAGAGATATCAACATTTATTCATTGACTCATTTAAACGACAGTCTACGCCGACTTTGTCTTCTTTAACGTCGACACTTGGTTGGAACTTTTTGTTTAGTCAAGGTGGGCTACTCGGAAGACGCGGTGTCATACTGGAGGCCGATAATGCAAGTTGATCAGCTGTCAGAATCCGGAGACGGTAGAGCCCAATCTCTACCACGTTGCACGCACCAAAAATAATACATGCAGTGGCTTTACAGTTTGCATAAGCATTTATATGTTTATGCTTATTACATGAACAAGAAGAAGAATTAATGTTGCCGAAACATTCACTCATGGGGACGGATTACCTGCGAATCTCTTTAGACTGCATACATGGCCTGCGCTTTTGTGCTTCAATGCATAAAACGACGTTTTGTTAAGAAAGTAACTAAAATGTCAATTAATTGCTTCGCATAGTTCGGGAATTAAAATCTCGAAAATGGTGTCATACTGGGAATGCCTTCTAAGTGGATCCGCCTTGCGAATTCCACGGCTGGAATTTGTAAATTGCAATACTGGCCATAAGGTAATTAGTTAAAAACCTAATTACTAACTTTTTGTTAATTAGACGATTATGCATTTCAATTTTTTTGTGCAAGTGATGTCCGCTTCTTCGAGTAGACCAGCTTATGAACTAGAATTGTGCTATCTGCCACAGACAATCTTTAAGAATTTTTGAAAGTGTTCGCTGAAACACCCTGTATTTAATTTCATTTATTTACTCTTGCGCCATTGCGCCATAAAAATCTACCACCAACTAACTAACTATTTACTCTCAAGGCCGTGGAGGCACTACAGGGAGGAGTGGCTATAGAAAAAAAATGTATCGTGCTTCTATAAAAAATATATAGTGTTTCTTTTACAACGCCGAATTGATGTGGTTCTTTTTGGATCCGAGATATTAGACTTATTTGTGGAAGTTGCCGGAGTGCTTGAATGAAGCCTGCTTTAGCTCCGCCGTGGGTCGGCCCACGCATTTCTCCCCACGCGTTGTATATCTCGGATATTAGTTGTATTGAAGAAAGCAGTAACTACAAGTGGTCTCAGCATGTTGAGACACATGACGTAGCCCTAAAACGCCAGTGCTCTAAAAGCTCTGCTTGGGTTGATAATAGGTTAGAGGGAAATATTTTGCAGCGTAGCATTATTAATGTGACAAGCAATTAAACACTGTCTTTGTCTACCAGATGTTCATAAATGAAGTGGTTTTAATAGACAAATATGTAAAATATGCGACAACCCAGAAAATCGTCTTAGTAAATAAAGTACTGAAAAGTACTGTTTGAATTGGCGTAGCCTAATACAGCTGGTATTCTCCTGCTCATCAATTACTGTTATTGCTATTCCAGTCGGTTCGGCTTACTCGTAAGAGAAAATGATTTGTGATTCAATATTTTCTGGGGAAATTATTCTGCCTGAAGCAATTTACATATGTTAGCATACGAAATTACAACTTTATTTTTAATGTTCGTTCGGAAATATTGCCTTTTTTTGGATTTATAACTATTCACATATTATATGGAATACCAAGTAACTTATGTCTACATGAGTTCAATATCTTCCTACGATTGTTATATTCATATCACTTTCCATAATAACCACGGACAACACGGCAAATGCGGGAGATGTAAATTCTAAACGATGAGCAACAGGGAACAGCAGCAGCCCACGTTTCGATAAGTCGACTTGTCTTTCTCAAGGCGACACATTATATATAGGTAGGGTTATTCTAAAGAGGATAGAAGGTAAGCCGGGTGGGCGAGGTAAGCAACGAGAGTGTGTTAGCGGCGAAAGTGCAGAATTGAAAAGAAAGATAATGCGCTACTGATAGTCGGTGGAGGAAGTTGAGGCAGCGCCGTGTGTGCGCCAGTTTACGTGTCATTGTAGGTTGCTCTTTTCGTTGAAGTGGCTTAGACGACAGGGAGGAGGTGAGGGGATATCTGCTTCGCTGGAGGTCAGTGAACTATCGTGTCTGAAAGAGAGAAGAAATGTAGCGGCAACAAAATGGTGCTCCTGGAAAAAAAAAGGGGGGGGGGGGGCTGGGTTACTATATAAATAAAAGAACGAAAGGAATGAATGAAAGGAAAGTGAGGTTAGAATATTATTGACAGTCGAATAACAAAAAAAAGGAAAACTAAGAAACTCAATGAAAAATAACCAAGTGCTGTTCCCTATTCTCTGAAGTTTAGTATAGCGAATAGATTCTAAAGCGCCCTTCGCAACGTTCGTGCCTGTTGGTTGCAATATCTTGAACTTATGGAGGAGGTACGATTCTCTATATCTTCTGTCTCACCTAAACGGAAATTTGACTGTAGTATGTAGAGTTTAAGTTCATCAAAGTTATGACCTGGTTGGCAGTGTTGCCAGATCCGACGAGGCGACGTAGCCAAAAGCTAGACAAGTTGTAGCCCAAATGTAGCCAAGCAGAAAACAAGTGCAAAATATTTCGTAGCCAAATATACCCATTTTTATTTGCAATTTTATTTGTGTGTACATTTTCACGTTCGACTACGGCAATCTTTTTTGCACAACCCGTCGCAACAAAAGGACCGTGCCGCCGTGACGATCGGCCCTTTACATCAACAACAGCGACATCATGCTTGCACAGAACACTTTTTGGTTTGCCCCAGAAGCTATTAAGTTCCAGCGAATCGCGGTAGAGGGCGAATCAGTGCTTTTCTTTCATTACAGATAGTACTAAGTTATTATTTTTAGTTATTTACAGTAATATTAACTACGAACTCTGCTTTTTAGATGTCGTGAACACAACATAATCTTCAGCGTCATCAATCTCTCAAGTTATCTCTGCCTACGGCGTAGAAGTTCATCTGTTCAGCGATCTGCGATGGCGACGTGCTCATGGCTTCTTTTTTGATGAGCTAAAACAAGTCTTTCGCGCTGTGATATCTCGCGTTATTTGTCTCATTGTCCTATCTTGTTTTCTACTTTTTTGTTTTTGTTTTTCAATTAGCTTGGCCCGGATTAGCTGGGACACACACTACCTATATAGTGCCAATTTAGATCAACCTGGCCGCCATCTTAGGTCTCTAGCACGGCAAGAGAATGCGTTAAAGTAAAGTGACAGACAACAGATGCTACGCGCTGTCTGAATCGGTGTAAGCGGAGCTTTAAAAGGTTACTGCGCAAACCGGCACACTAGTGTAAGAAGCGCGCAGTCGTTTTCGGCGACGAGCACGTCCCGAACTAACTCGCTCGAAATGGTAAAAGCCTCCACGGCTTTTAATTGATAACAGTGGTAATGCTGTGAAAACCGGTTACTGTGAAAAAGCAAACCATGTTGATGGCTAATAAAGTTTTAGAATAGGGGCCCCTAAATTTGGGGGCCCCAAAGAGCTTTGCGGGTGTTAGCGTTGGGGCATGCAGGAATGAAGAGTTTTGGAATAGGCGTTTTGCGTTTGCGGATAGCGTGTTGCGTTTGCAGCGTCACTATGGCGTCAGAAACTTATAAAATATACCATTTTATGATAAGAAAAAATGTCCCAGTTTCGCCCGAAAGGCGAAGCATCAATTGCGATAGCAAATTAGCAGAGAGCTATTCGGAGTAGGGATAGTAGTTTTATCGGCTGCATAAAGTTGGACACATTCCCTTTCTAACTGAATTCACAAGCGTGGTGTCATCGCGCACAAGCAAACATGAATATATCACACCGAATTATCGCAGACGACTGTCAAAACGCTGGCAGCAAGCGCAGCCGCCGCAGCGGGCGAAGGATCGTGCGGTCTATCGCTTCAACGGAAACTGAGCGGCGAATGCACAGCGCATACAAAGGTCAGAGCCGTGTGGAGATAAGAGACGGTGCGGGCGACCGCCACCACAGCCAGTGCAAGCGTATGTTGGCAGAGTAGAAGCTGCTCTCCCCCCCCCCTGCCTCCTGCGCTGCCTTCCCGCTTTCTTGCTTTCGCGTGGCAGATTGCGTTGCCAGTTCCCCTTGCGCCCGGTTGCAAGATACGCATTTGGTGCCGTAGCACAGCGTCGCCCCGACTCCCTGCCTCCCATACCCCCACGGCCTTTCGCGCGACGGTCGCGTTTGCTTTCCGCCGTGCGTTCGCTCTCCATGATAGCGCGCGTCCCCCGCGCGCTTTCACTCGCGCATACGGCGCGCGGCGACGATTTTATCGCACTTGGAATTTACACGGAACCTCACGGCGACGGCGACGACGACGCCGACGGCAGAAATCCGGTTGAAGTGTCCATATTATTGGTATCGCAATAAAAGTAATTTCCACTAGACTTTCGTGTTCTTGCCTTTAATTACAACTTAGAACTGATTCTATTAGCAGCATGCAACTTGTGGCGCTTTATTTTGAGTAACCAACTTTACGCACCTTCACCCAGCCAAGTCAATTCGTGATGAGCCTACGAGCCATGAAATCGACAATTGAATTCGGAATCAGTGGCGTATAATGAATCAATCTTTATTACACATGTTAGTTGAAAGAAAGCGATAACCGCAATCACTTCTTTTAGCTTACGAAGAAGAAATAAACTTTATTTAAAGAGCCGGCACATTGATTTTAGTGGCCTCAGGTGTCGGCTCGAAGTCCTTGGACTCGGGCGGCATCTTCGGCTTGCCGGACGGCCCAGAGCTGGTCTTCCAGCTCAGAACTTTTCAGGGCCGCCTCCCAGCGGTGGCGACGCCGACGGAGAAGGTCCCTGGCGGCCCAGAAGCCGGGGCAACGATGTGAATGAGCGAGCTCGAGGCTTCCTTTAATCTAGTAACGCCTGCCGTTTTGGGCGCGTCGCGAACGGTGGCGGTTTTGGTACGGTTGTTGCTGGCACATTCCCAGAGCATGTGTCGCAGCGTTGCTCTGTGTCCGCACGCTTTACACGCATCAGTCGAGTATAAGCTCGGGTAACAGTGGCGTAAAACGGCCGGGCTAGGGTAACTGTGTGTTTGCAGTAAGCGTAAGTGTTTGCAGTAAGCGTAATTTAACGTGCGGTGGCGGGAATTTGCGTCTTTCGAGTCTGTAGTGTTGTGTGAGGTCTCTGAACGTGGTCAGGCGATCGCCCCACAGCCATTGTGAGTGTTTTTGTTGCAGCGTGTCTGTCGTAGTGTCTCGATCTGGCAGATCCGACGCCCCGCATTCGGGGGCGGAGGCGGCGGCCACGTAGTCTGCTACGGCTGGGCGAGTGAGACCTCGAGCCGCGGCGTGGGCCGCCTCGTACGTTGCCCGGGAGCGCGACGTCGGTGTGTGATAGAGTCCAGAGGAGGAAGACCGTAGAATTTTGTGGCGTCGAGTCCCCGTCCTCACAAATTTGGAGTATGCGGGCCGCTTCCCGCGAGACGCGGCCGCGCGCGAAGCTTCGGACTGCCGCCCGCGATTCGCTGATCACGATCGCAGCGTTCGGCACCGTGGCGAGTGCTAAGGCTATCACGGCTTCTTCTGCCGCCTCCGTGGGTCCCGTGGTTACTGTGGCACTCGCTAGGCATTTGCCCGTGCTGTCTACAACCGCGATCGCGTGTGCGCTTCTTCCTTCGCCATATCGCGCGACGTATACGTACACCGCCTCGTTATTCTTACCAAATTTATTTTGAAGGTCTATAGCTCGTTTCTTGCATCGCCCGAAGTGATGCGTCGGATGGATGTTCTTGGGAAGCGGCGGGACGATCAGGCGGTCGCGGATCGAGGCCGGAACCGCCGTTTTTTCTTCATGCTGAGTGTGGCACGTGATGCCGAGCGACTCGAGGATGCGTCGACCCGTCGTTGACATGGATAATCGTTCGTATTGCGCAACGTCGTGGGCTTCGATTAATTCATCGAGTCAGTTGTGAAGTCGGAGCTCTAG
Source organism: Dermacentor silvarum (assembly GCF_013339745.2). Taxonomy (NCBI): domain Eukaryota; kingdom Metazoa; phylum Arthropoda; class Arachnida; order Ixodida; family Ixodidae; genus Dermacentor; species Dermacentor silvarum. The sequence goes on along the minus strand of NC_051160.1, from coordinate 109,454,496 downwards.
AAACTTGTCGGTGCTCGCGTTGATTGGAACGCCTACCGCCCTCTTGAAAGCCTTTCGTATCATGCAATCAATTACGAACTTCACGGCTTACCACGAATCGAGCCCAGTTTTGTGCTAGGTTAGAGCCGTCGCTTCGATGGGCGCCGCCATGTTTGTTGGTAAATGCTTTTGGGGCTGCTTTTGGGGATCCCGCTAAATCGATGAAATAGCGTGCCCGATGCAAAACCCACACACAGTTCCCGTCGTGCGCATGCGCAGTGGCTTTGATGCTATTTTTTGGGCCTCCAATGCGTTTGAGGCCCCTATTCTAAAACTCTAGTAATTGCTGGGGTTTTACGTGCCTACGTGCCAAAACCAGGATATGGTTGAGAGCCATGGCGCAGTTTTGGCCACCTCGGTTTCTCTATAGTACACCTAAGTACACGGGTGTTCCTGCATTTCACCTTCATCGAAACGCGGCCGCCGCGGCCGGGAATCAAACCCGCGTCATCGAGCCAGCAGCACGACACCTCCCAAGCTAAGCTAACACGGTGGGTGAAGTTCATGTGACGTGATGCACTGATGTCATCGTGGCCAACATGTTTAGATACTGGCAGAATGAGTATCTGCATTCGTGACGTTACCGGCAAACCACCTAGCAGTAAAAGCACCAGAACCCCCCTTTTTTCGGGGTTTTGCTCCCATTCTTTTTTATACGTTCTCGCATACTTGGCCCACTTCCCCATGTTTGTATTCTCCTCTCTGAGGAGGATCCGATCTTACGTCCAACCTATTGGAATGTATCTCGAATCTAAGCACGAAGAAAAATTCATCTAGCAGGAAAAGGAAAATGGCAGTAAAGCTTCGCGCCGGAAACGTGGAGTAGGTCGAAAGCTGTGCCCGGCGCGGTACTTCATCCAGAATACATGACCATGAACACACTGGTGCGTGTCATCCACCTGTGCTTCCCTTCTTTCATATCGGCGCCACGATCGCCCGACGGCCCCGACCCTATGTTATTGCTCTCCCTTCGTGATCATAGCCATGTTAGTACAGTGTACTAAGAAAAATCCACTACTACCAGGTTCATCCCGATATCCGGGGATCGGGTGCCTAACGGTCAAGCAGGGTGTAATTTTAAGTGCATCGAAGATCTAAGCGACCAGCTCAGACAACAGCGCAGAGAGGGAAGGAAAGGCGGGGGAGGGGGTCACTTCGCGCACGCACACACGCACAGTCACGCGGCCGGCTCAGCCAGCTAAAACACAGCCTTCTACACGATCAGAGCCACCACTGGAGCGTAGCTTAGGGTGCCACTTATAGCCCAAACACAGCCAAGTCGCAGATTTTCAGTAGCCCAAATATAGCCACATAGCCAACTCGTCCAAGTCGACGCCAAAAAACTTTTCCCGTAGCCCAATTTGGCTATATATAGCCAAACCTGGCAACACTGCCAGTGGTTGGTTGAAATGCTCGGCGACGGCTTTGGGAAGCTTTTTAGCTCTGTGTGCGCGATGTCCGTTTAACCTGACGTTCATTGATTGTCCCTTTTCGCCGTTATATTGTTTCTTACAGAAGTAACAATCAAACATATAAGTTACATCAGCACTAGTGCAAGAAAAGCTAGTTTTCACTTCGTGTGTATAGCTATTTGCGGTGCTTTTAATGATAAGGTCACTTTGAAGGTGTCTGCAGGTTTTTCACCTGGGACGAGAACGTACTTTTATTACGGGGGAGTGACGTTGGCTGACTTTTTCATGCACTAACATGTCTTTAAAGTTTCTGTTGCGGCGATAGGCAACCCTTGGTACATCCGGCAACGCTTACCTGAGACGCTCGTTACTTGATCCACAGATTACGACCTCAAGGAGCGCCTCAACCGGACCATAACCGACATGATTTTGAAGTAAGTTGTGGCCGACCACCACGTCTGGGATCTTCGTTTACCAAATGTGACGTTCATGTATAATTCATCGCGTCACGACACCGCCGGCTATTCAACATTCCATCTCCTAAATGGCCGAGAACCCGCGTTGCCCTTGAACACATTGCTGCCCTCGCCCGCACGTTCAGCCACTGAATACGCCTGCAACGCGATCCCACACGCCGACCACGTGCGCCAGCTCGCCCGCACCCGTCTCGAGGCTTCACAGAAGCATCAGAAACGCCTCTATGATTTCCACCATCGCGACGTGCACTTTTCTCCGGGTTCTCTTGTGGTTCTCTGGTCATCCATCCGCCGTGTGGTCCTTTCCGGAAAGCTGCTTTCGCGCTACACCTGGCCCATACCGTGTGGTGTGACAAGCAGGCGCGTAGCCAGGGGGAGGGGAGGGGGGGGGGGCTGATGGGGCTTCAACCCCACCCGAAATTTTTTCGTGCTGTCATGCACCGCCGAACAAAACAACCACCCGCGCCGGGAATCATTCTGGATTTTGTCTACAATGTCTTTTTGACGCGCTAGAAGACATTTAGGCGCGACAATTGTGAACTCGGGCTGGATATCGTGGCAACGCCCATGCACCTGGAGTCATATAACGTAAGGAGCTCCAGCCGAGCTCAAAGTTTCAAGGGCTTTTCGATAGCGAGCGGGCGTGTCGCGGCATCTCGCAGCGGCCCCGGAATCTACGGAGCGCATGGATTTCAATTCCGAAACTTGATGGGTATAAAGTTCTCATAAACTTTTGACGCGATAGGTGCACTGACATTTCCAAAGGCGTGCTTCCGATTTTTCATTCTGGAACTTTATGGGTTTAATGTTCTTATAAATTTGGGCCAACATGCGCGCACTCGAACCCACGTGTACAAGCCGTTCCAGAAATGGAAGCACGCGCTCGCAATCTTCTTCACACACGAAAATATTAAATATCACCGTGACTGTCAGCTGGCATCTGATAATTTTCTCCAAACATTTTCAGGAAACGCGCCCAATGTGATCGATCAGCTGGACCAGGGCAGGCAAAGTAAAATAAGAGAAACATTGCAGCCTCCGCGATCAACTTCAGAAACATTTTCAGAGCTAATTGCGGAGGCCACGCTCCGCTGTGCTGAGTATGGTGAACGCCACCTAGGTGGCGTTGGTAGTGCTTCTTGATGCCAGCGTCCCTTCGAATGCTGGCATCGAGGCGTCGTAGTGCTGAGACCACCGAAGCGTTCACTGTCGGTGCGCGTTAGTGTCATAATGCAGTACTTCTCTTTTCTGCTCGTAGGCGGCGGCACCGCCCCGAGCAAGAGCGCGGGTACACGGAGGAGTGTTAGATATATAAGGCGCGTCTGTGTAGCTCTCTGCAAATGCGTTTGTGGCGCAATGGGTTAAACGCTCGGCGATCTATCGTCGCGGACCGAGAGGTCGTGGGGTTCGATTTCCAAATTTTGCATGTTTGTGGAACTTTTTCTTCTGGTTTCTTTCTTTGTATTATGTTCGTGTACATTGTAAGAACGTCATATCCGTGACGGAAATACGTCAGTGAAGTCTTGGTGGACCCCGGCATAAAACACTTTCGTGTTAAAACAGAAGAAAGTCAACGGCCTATTAAATTTGGGACAGTTATTTTTTTGCGGGCGGTACGGTCTGGCTCCCCGTGGCGATAGGGACACTGGTCCTATGGATTTAAGCAAAGCCCCTGCTGAAAATACTGGTATTTCCAGAGCGCTTCTTTGCATGCGAGCTGATTGTGGAGATACATACCTGAAGAACCATTTGCAAAATTGTCCCAGTAATGCCTCGTATTTACACCAGATGTACAAAAACACATTATAGAAATTTATGGTGAAATTATGAAAGAAAGCCTAGATGCAAAAGTGAACGCGGCAGGCTGCTTCTCCTTACTTGCTGACGAAACGATGGATATTGCTGGAATCGAACAGCTTACTGTTTGTGCAAGGTACCTAAACAAGGATGTCAGCGATATCGAAGAAGTGTTTTTAGGTTTTAGCACAGTATAATAGATGCCCTCTCTCATTGATACTGCAGCTTATATGAACATGTGTACAAACTGCTGCAGATTCTAGTCGCCCTTCCAGTGACACTGCCAGTGCAGAGGGATTTTCAAACATGAGATTACTAAAAAACTACTTGCGCTCTACAATGTCTGAGGAACGCATGGTTATGCTGGCGCTTCTATACGCCCACAGAGACGTCGCCATCAACGTGTCCGAAGTTATTGAACGCTTCGCTAAGCTTCCCCGCCGAGTGAAGTTTATCGTTTAGATAGCGAAGCAGCAAAAATCAGTGCATGTAAAAATATCTGTTCCTTCACGTTCCTATATAAGCTCGTAATTATGAAAACGTATGACTGTTCATTAGCTTTTCAAACCACAGAAAATTTCACCGCTTATTGTAACAGTTAGCATCATAATCAAAATTATGCGAATACAAAAATTACGAGGACAACAATAACCAATTTTGACAGACCTTGCTCATTGAAAACCCGGCCCCACGCGGCGTTTCCCAACAAACACACTCGAATGTTGGGTAAATCAACTTGCCGCATCATCTCTGGCTTTCGTTTGTCCTTTTCTTTCCTTTTTAGGCTACATGGATTTACTTCTTTTTTGAAACGGAGCAATACCCTTCTTTATTTTTGGGTGCAGAATAATTGTTGCCGCTGTACAGGCAGTTAAAATACGCATTTTTGTATTGATTTCTGCATTCTTTTTCTATTATTCTAGCCACATGGTGCTGTCGCGACCGCAGCATGGCCCAATGCATATTACGATTTCTGCGATCATAGTTTTGTTCACCTGGATCGTCTGTCTTTATACTCGTATGCGTCAAGTTTACTATCTCTGACTGCGCAACATGTTTATTTGTCATGTTTGACGCATTATATACAGCGACGTTTCCTTAGATACGTAGATTTATTGCAGAGTTATACGTATATTTAATTATCTTGTTGCGAGGTTTGTGTATACAAGCTGTGAACTTGGTTTCACGCGACACTTTCTTGCTGTCTATCTTCGCATTTGCATATTCCGATCTATCTTCGCATTTCTAATGTATATTTTGCAGAACTCCTGCTTTTTATATGTACTCACTGTTGCGACTATAATTTCGGTGCAATTACAATATACGACCGGTAACAGCTGCTCCTGCTCAATCCATTGCACCTAAGGACAGCGTCATTGGGGCTTGTCCCTGGCCCTTGCATGTGCACAAAAATGTAAAGCAAGGTTGTTGAATGACAAACATTCAGTCAAACTATTTGTCCTCGACTTGTTCATTTTATGGCCTTTACGTTTTTTATGTCAGCTGCATGCACTGCTTTGCTGGTTGCGAACTGATATAGTTCTAATGTTCGCGTGATATTTTCTTTACACTTATTAAATAGACAAAAAAAACGGGAAGCATTGATATCACTTACTTTCTGCCACAATTTTTGGGACATACGAATATATTCTGTCATGAAAAAATGCATATTTTACTTGTCGTGACAGTAGCGTAGCGTTCAATAATTCGTGTGCAGCATCTAATATACAATGGCATTGGCAATGGTAATGCAGTTAATATTCATGTATTTGATCCCTCGACAACTTCTATAAGGAGGAGGCCGCCCTGCAACTTGAGCCCCCCCCCCGAACAAAATTTCTGGCTACGCCACTGGTGACAAGTGACCCATGTCGCGTATGAAATTATCCCTGCCGACCTCTCGGCGTCGTCGTCAGCTGCAAGTGACATCGTTCACGTAGCGAGACTAAAGCCATACCACACACCTTTCACCGCGGATGAGGAGCTTAAGCAGCGGGACGGTGCTGCTACTGCCGGGGATGATGACACGAAACAGCGGCCACAGTGTGGCCGCACTGAGGAGGAGAAAGACGACGTGTTTCCGCTTGTTATAGCGTCGTCATTTTGGCCTCCGTTAGCTTCCCTGTAAATAAATTGTAAATAGAGTTGGGCATCAGCTACACGTAACACTATTGGGTGGTATTTTCGTAGGATGTTGTTCATGTTTGGGAGGGCATTCGAATATTTTGTTATAAAGGTTGTTGTAAAGTAAACGCAATGAGCGTCCCGGCCAAATTCATGGCAGGCGTCCTTTAGATCAAGTCAAGCATGGGCTGCTAATTAAGCTGCATTTATGAATACGCAGGTAAGTCATTAGGATTTGCTAAAGGCATCCTCCTAAAATTTCCGTTCTTCTTTGTTTTCTGTAGTCAGCGCATAGTGCTACTGTTCAACTCCGCCGGAAGGTGCCCTGCGACATTTCACTTCGATGACGACTAATTCTTTGCCATTTAACCCCTTTCCCTTTATTGCCTAACTGAACCCCCCTAAGCGCTGCACTCGGCGCTGTCCGCCCTTTCCCCCCTGTTCTCTAGTGACACGACTGGTACTTATTACATTAGCGATAACGAAGTGAGGAAATTCTCAAACAATGTGCACCAGTATGAATCATGAAACTGGCACAAGCTTTAATATGTCCCTTTCGAAATCTGACAACATTACGCTGGCATTGGTGAATATCTTCCAAAAAGAAAGCACCCCTTGCGTGTATTGCGAAAGAAGCATAAGATCACCAGTACACTTTGTAGGGCAGCTTCAGGACAAATTTTAAGACTCGTGCCAGTCTCGCGATTGGTACTGATTTGACGTTCCCCATGCAATGACCAACTTCAAAGCCACAATCACAGAAGGCGCTTTTACTAATCATACAAACACTGATTTAGCCCCTGTCATTAATTACATGTTTGATCAGTGTCTACTGCGAACTTATCGGAGTCCTGAACTGCTAGTAACGCTTTATGACACAGAGACATTAAACGACGAATAACCTTTAGTTATTGTAGCTTTTCTGATTTGAAGGAAGCGCTCTATACAACGTACCGAGCTAGTGAGGGAGGTCAGTAATATTTTGACCTGGATTCGTTTAGAGGTAGACCTTAAAGTAAGGTGCTTCATGCCATCATCTAGTTGATGCGATTAGCATTCTCAGATTATTTCGCGCACTTTTGGTAGGCTTTCTGTCTGTGTGTCGGCTTCTTTGCTGCTGTCTCTGACCGTTTTCCCGCCAACTTGTGTTATTGAGTAGTCCATGGTTTATTGGTTAGTGCATCGGGCTGCTATGATGAGAGAAGCGGGTTCGAAACCAATCGCCGAGCCAACTTGTGTTTATTCCCCACTTCAAATAGATTAGGACAAATACCTCAAAACTATGAACGGTGTAAAAATTGTTTTGTGCACAACGCTGGGTAGTGACAGTAAGTGCCTATGAACCTGTACAAATGCCACATACGTACGCGCTTAGACTATGGGGCCATAGTGTACCAATCTGCCAGTCCAAACGCCTCGGAGATGCTTGACCCTGTTCACCATGGCCCTGGTGAGGCAGTAGTGCTGCTTGAAAATTACTATTAATTGAATTTTTAAAGTATAAATGTCATCTATATATATATAGCGCACTTCACTGTGGTCGTTGCCATAGATTTATTGTTTTACGCATTTATACAGGGATCACTTTTAGTCCTTTGTACATGCCACGTCATATCTTTTTTTCTCGCTTGGGTAGCCAGGCGGTATAACGTCCTAATGGAGGTAAATAGAAGCATGGAGGCCCGTTTCATAAAGATAATAAAACAGTGACCTATAAAATGAGTTGTACAGAATCCATCTTTCATATTCTTGTAAAGTAAAGAATCCGAGACGGATCAACTGTTTACTGTTTTCATTCGATCATCTTGTTCTTCGTTTCTCTCTTCCTCTTCTACTTGATTGCTGTTCAATTTGATACCTTTAAGAACACTTTCGCGAATTGTGTGTCCCAGGACACGTCTAAAGTATATTGAGGGCATCCACCTGCCGCTATTCATAACTCCATCGGTCGCTCAATACCATGTCAAGGCGCTCTTTGGTCATATATCCTGGCCATGGCACCACTAAACACTATACATCATCATGATCAAGATGTGCGTAAGCGAGCCAGATGGATGTGCATTCCTGTGCCGTTAGTAGTAGTAGTGGTTTATTAAGGTAAATGGCACCTATTTCTGTTGTCGAATAGGGAGCACGGCGCAGCGTCAGGGGAAGAGGAAGTGGGAGATAAAGATGGTGAGGAAGGGAAGAGAAGGAGAAGCATCAGTAGTCTCATCCGATCATGGAGGAGGTCGGTTATGAAGGCGATGGCCTGCTAGGGGCGAGCGCTTAGCGATGGGTGGTGATCCCGTTCGACTCCACAAACTCCCAGAGGCTATGGAGAGCTCGGAGGTGGGGAGGCGATGTAAACGGGAGCTCGCTGGTTGTCGCAGCAGGTAGACCCTGTTGTCTGCAGGCAGTGATGACTTTTGAGCGGTCCTGTGCCAGCGCTGGGCAAGCACAGAGATGGTGCTCGAGGGTCTTGGGGTCGCCGCAACGTTCGCAGGCCGGTGAGCTGAAGCGTCCCTTGGCGTGCAGCCGCGCCGCCGTCCAGACACAGCCCGTGCCCAGTCTAAGCAACGTTGCGCGTTCCCTCCTGGTAAGGCCACCCTCTGGAGGAGGCCTGGGACCCTTGCCGTTTGCCACTCTGGCATCCGGGTGAACGGTTCCGAGCAGTTCTTTCAGGCGCTGCTTCGAAAAATCAGAGGAAGCCACTGCTCGTGTGAGCGGCACTTCAGGATCGTGGGCGGTTTTGGCAAGGGTGTCCGCTTCTTCATTACCGGCTATTCCCACATGAGAAGGTAGCCAATGAAACGAGATGGTGACCCCCGCGGCAGTCAATGCAGAGAACTTCGAGCTGAACAAGGCCCCCGTAAGCCGTTATCGGCGGTGGTTGATGAGGCTCTGGAGCGCTGGCTTCGAATCGCAGAGCACTGCCATCGGTTGCCTAGGAAGATCCTCAGCCAGGACATCGGCGGCTAGGTGGAGCCCCGCTATTTCTGCCGCGGTAGAGCTCGCGGCGAAGGGGATCCGACATTGTCTGTTGACCGCCCTAGCCGGGATGGTGCAGGCTGCAGCGGCCCACAGGAGGCACAGAACTCCCATCCGTGAGGACGGCTGGCTGCGGAGTCTAGCCAGAAGGACTCCGCCATCCGGAGACGGCTGGCTGCGGAGGCTAGCCAGCAGGACTCCGCCATCCGGAGCACGTTGAAGGGCGTCAATGTGCCCCAGTGCGCGTTCGAGCATCCTCAGCGTGAGCGGCCATTCACCATTCAGTGTTGCAGCGATCGATGAATGCTTTGGGAGACCCAGGATGCTAATAGAACCTCTTTGCAGACCCTCCAGCTGCTCTCTCCTGGCTGGTGTGAGGTTGACCAATGGAAGGGCCTACAAGGGCACGGACGTTGCTGCGGCCTGGTTCAGCCGCAGCGCCCACTTTGTGGAGCAGGCACGGCCATGCTGCTGCAGCTTGCTGACAGCTCCCTGCACCCGGCGCACCTCGCTAGTGGCTGCCTTGGCTGTAGGAATCCACTTGAGCCGGTGGTCAATGGCAAGCCCCAGGTAAGTCACCATTTGCTTCCAAAGTAGGGCACGGCCAGCAAACTTCGGCTGCTTTGTGTAGCGTCGAGCTGAGGCCAGTGGATGAACCAGCATGGCCTCGGTTTTGGCTGTGGAGACGGTGAGGCCTATGCTACCAAGGAATGCGGTCACCGCATCTAGTGCCCGTTGTAGCTAGCACGGAATGGATGGCATGGATTTTCTCGGCCCCCGGGTCCAGAGTGCCACGTCGTCGGCATAAATGGAGCAGCGAAGAGGGAACCGTGGGTCTGCCGGGAGAGATGCGGGAAGGCCCGCGAAAGCCATCTTGAACAGGAAAGGGCTGAGCACCGACCCCTGTGGGGCGCCAGTCGCGATATCCCTGGGCTCGCTAAGTTCCTGTCCAACGCTCCGTCCATCAAAGTTCCTGTCCGCTCCTCCTCTTCTTCGAGCATGACGATCTTCTTCGGATGTATCATGCGCTCAGCGCAAACTCACGAGGCAATGTGTGTCTCCGCGCCTCGGCGATGCGGAGTTATATACTCTGGAGTGACGTCATTGCCTAGCATCGCACGCGCGCGGCTGTGGGGAGAAGCTAGCCAGAGCTACGGTGCTGCTGCGGAGGTTAGGCAAGGCGTCGTGAGGTGGCGCTGTGGCGGGAGCGGCGGCGACACGAGGAGGGGGCGGCGCAGCTGGGGCGAGGAGGTGGCGATCCGTTGCTAGGTAACGCCGTGACGTCATCGCCAGGTGCAGGAGTTTTCTGCGTACACCACCGGATTACTTCCTTACGAAATGCATGGGCGTTCCAGTTAACGTTTTGAGGAAAACGCTGTTTTATGCATTGAACCACAAAAGTAACTGGAACACGAATGCATTTTGTCGGACACTTTGAAACAAGGTGGAATGGAGGAGGAATTTGTTTTATGGCCGTGAATTTCCTGATAGAGATAATGAGTAACACGAGAACCAGGTGAGAGCAGGAGCCAACGTTTCGACAAGTCCACTTGTCGCGCATATGTCGCCGTGAAGAAGACAAGTACACTTGTCGACAAGTTGGCTCCGGCTCTCACCTTATCTGCTCCGGCTCTCACTTATCGTCTTCAATCGCCATCTTCCGTATTCCCCTTGTTTTCCCTGATAGAGATGAGCCTCACATATATTGCAGTCCCAAAAAGGGGCTGAAATATAGCAGCCCCTAGAAGAAAACCCACAAGTCATATTATGACAGAAACAGTCCATTACACAGACGGAATTATTTCGTTCGCAGCCTGTTTGAGGGCTGTACTGATGTGGCTCACAGGAGGAAAGCAAGGCCGGCTTTTTTTTTTGCACGCACGTTCGTTCAGGAGACAAAACACTACACAAGCAAGCAGGTAGGGTGGCGTAAATGGACACTGATGTATTCTAATGTGTTCTAAAACCTACAGTTGACATTACTACCGGAAATAGAATTGTAGAGCTTAATAATCAATACAGATTAAATACATTTAACAAGCACAAAACGGGACGCTTCTTCAACCTGTTGTTACCAACGTACTCGTATAGTTACTTTCATCCATATACAAGGCATCGTATTTTTAAACATCGCATTATAGATGGGAGACGTGTCAGCTATAAAATATTCCTGCGTAATGTCAACGTACCCTCTGGCAATAAAGTGGTCTACGCAAAGGACTACATTTGCGTTGTTCAGTTTCTGAGATCTGCGGAAATATGTCAACAAGTCTTTTGATTTTGACGTCATTGGCCAACGCGCATTTTCTTGCTGCAAGTTCGTGAAGTTAACTTCATTTCTCAACTGGTTCTTCGTATTTTTATAGCTTCCGTCAAGAAATACTTGATTTGGGGAGGCGTACATCTCCTTCTATGTTCTTGTGCCCTTATGGCCGGATGACTAGTGCTACTGCTCTTTATGATTCTGACGTCCAAGAGTTAATCACAGTTTCTCAATTCACGACATATAATGGCAAAAATATCCTTACAATGCGATACGTGCTACTATAATATAATGATTTTTGATTTTTGAGCATGACTTTTAGCCTAAGTTTGGTATTTTCTCAATGAATTTCAAGGAATTCCTGGATCGTCAAGGGTGCGTCTGGCAGTCTTTATAGCGGGCTTAAGAGAACTACGTTTCTTTACACCTTAAAACTATCGAAAGATCTCGAGCATTTCAATGCCTCCTAATTCACTGAATTAACCATCATAACCCTGTCAAAAAATTCGTCAAAGCGTTCTTGTCCGAACGACAGCATTCCTGTCGGCAACGACAAGATTCTTGTTTGCAACGACAGAATTCCTGTTTGCTGCCTTCCGACACCGACAGCAATGCTGTTTGCAACGAGAGCATGTCTGTTTGTAGCCTTCCGACACCGACAGCAATGCTGTTTGCAACGACAGCATACCTGTTTGCTGCCTTCCGACACCGACAGCAATGCTGTTTGCAACGACAGCATTCCTGTTTGCTGCCTTCCGACATCGACAGCAATGCTGTTTGCAACGACAGCATACCTGTTTGCTGCCTTCCGACACCGACAGCAATGCTGTTTGCAACGACAGAATTCCTGTTTGCTGCCTTCCGACACCGACAGCAATGCTGTTTGCAACGAGAGCATGTCTGTTTGCAGCCTTCCGACACCGACAGCAATGCTGTTTGCAACGACAGCATACCTGTTTGCTGCCTTCCGACACCGACAGCAATGCTGTTTGCAACGACAGCATTCCTGTTTGCTGCCTTCCGACACCGACAGCAATGCTGTTTGCAACGACAGCATACCTGTTTGCTGCCTTCCGACACCGACAGCAATGCTGTTTGCAACGACAGCATTCCTGTTTGCTGCCTTCCGACATCGACAGCAATGCTGTGTGCACGATTGACTAGCAGATCGACACTAACGACGGAGCGCCAATATTGCGCCCGCGATTAGATGGGCACTGCGAAATGCGTCGCGGCGTCGACGCATGTTAGCTAATGCACGCATTTATGAAGGCACGAGGCGACACCAAACCACAGGTATTCGATAAAGTGTATCTTCATGAAAGATCGATGCAAGTAGATTGGTATGGTGAGCCATCAATGAAGAAGGAAAGACGTCGCGATGAGTTGCCAAGGAAGCCCTCTCTTCTGCATGGCTCCGGCATTATTTGTAAACGCTGAAAACAGTCGTCCACGCGTGTCAGCTACGTGAAGACAAGAGCGAGTCTACGGGTGCATGCGCACATGACCAAAGTTGCCTTCTCAGTTGGCCTGCATGCCGGCGTATTTCAGAAGATTTGAGCTACGCGCGCGGCAACTATATGCGAGCACCGGTAAAGAGCGCTGCTTACGCTCCGCGCCGCTAAGATTTCACGTTCTGAGATACTGCAGGGAACTGCGTAGATTTCGCATTTGATAAGCGCTTCTTGCCGAGACGCGAGCGACGCTGCTATCAACTCGGCTGCAAAACGACGAAGAGGCGAAGTAGACACGCCAATTTTACCTTGGACACGCTATCACGCTCCGCTCAGTCGGCTTTGTAGCGGAGCGAGGGATGCGGTCTTCGTTCCGCTGCCGGTATGAGCGTCGTGCGCAAGCGCAATTATATCGTCCCCGCTAAGCCGTTGTGTGGCATTTGCTAGCATATGCCGGTCTGAGCGGGGCGGACAGCAAGCGCTCAGCTAAAACAGCTGATCGTATGCGCGCTCGGTGTTATCGGAAGCGTATCAATGTTTCGTTCGGTGCAAGTCGATTACCGCAGGGAGATTGTATTATGCTTAACTTTGACTTCGTGCGTAGCTGTCGTGCACACTCTGCGTGTACGGTGGCAGCGCATTCAAGCTATTTTACACATATCTTTTTTGTGTATGGATATTCTCCCTCTTGTAAGAATGAATACAAATTTAATTTCATTTTTTGTCATATAATAAATCAATCACTTTATTGGTGCATCATAGGTTCATTACACCAGGGTCTCAATGTAAAAGACTGCAACACGTAGAAGCAGCTGTAGAAAGCATCACACAACACTGCCCAAATGTTTGCTGCTGGAACAGCATAGATTTATGCCATACATTTCCTCGTTGATTAGAGACGTGAAAAATTTGACCGCATTGCACAAAAGCAAATGCATAGGAAAAAAGTGCTTGTAAAATGACAATGTCACTTCCTAGCACTGTGCACAATAGCCACCAAGTGAAGCACAGTGCTAAGACTTGCATGACTTAGTATTACAACCATACATACTTGCAGTAAAATTTCCCTTTGTGCTAGTGTGCAAGACACAGTTGACGGCACCATGAAAAAACTAACAGAAAAAAAATGCGTAGTATACAGGAAGCGAATATTAAAATAACTGACTAACAGAAGTGAATTTAGATCGCTGCTACAGTCCCCTTTCTAGCACTACAAACGCTTCTAATAGGAGTCAACCCTCTTGGTTTTCTGCCATGCATGCTCTAAGCAACTCGAGACTCACAAATGCATGTTACAAAAATGAAGCAGTACTATTTCCTTAATATTTATTTTAACACGAAAGTGTTTTATGCCGGGGTCCACCAAGACTTCACTGACGTATTTCCGTCACGGAAATACGTCATAGAACATAATACAAAGAAAGAAACCAGAAGAAAAAGTTCCACAAACATGCAAAATTTGGAAATCGAACCCACGACCTCTCGGTCCGCGACGATAGATCGCCGAGCGTTTAACCCATTGCGCCACAAACGCATTTGCAGAGAGCTACACAGACGCGCCTTATATATCTAACACTCCTCCGTGTACCCGCGCTCTTGCTCGGGGCGGTGCCGCCGCCTACGAGCAGAAAAGAGAAGTACTGCATTATGACACTAACGCGCACCGACAGTGAACGCTTCGGTGGTCTCAGCACTACGACGCCTCGATGCCAGCATTCGAAGGGACGCTGGCATCAAGAAGCACTACCAACGCCACCTAGGTGGCGTTCACCGTACTCAGCACAGCGGAGCGTGGCCTCCGCAATTAGCTCTGAAAATGTTTCTGAAGTTGATCGCGGAGGCTGCAATTACGACGCGCGTGACGCGCTGATTTGACTCGGTGACGATTCAGTTACGTGCTTTGTCTTGCGCGTTGTATTAGTGTGTCAGTTACGTGCTTCGTCTTTCGCGTTGTGCTAGCGTGTGCAGCGTAGTGCAGCTTCCATATGCACGACGGTTGCTCATGGTCATCGACGTTGGTAGTCGTGATGGAGGAGACGTGCCACCAGGCGTCAGCGTGGGTGCATCAACGCCTAAGGGCGCTTTAGCCACAAAACACCAATAGACATTATATATCAATGTGCAATAAACATTACACTACTTCTGTGAAGACACGTTTCACTTTCGTGTTCTATACCGATTCCTATATAAGAGGGATCAACCACATTTTTAACACGAAAGTGTTTTATGCCGGGGTCCACCAAGACTTCACTGACATATTTCCGTCAGGGAAATACGTCACGGAAATACGTCATAGAACATAATACAAAGAAAGAAACCAGAAGAAAAAGTTTCACAAACATGCAAAATTTGGAAATCGAACCCACGACCTCTCGGTCAGCGACGATAGATCGCCGAGCGTTTAACCCATTGCGCCACAAACGCATTTGCAGAGAGCTACACAGACGCGCCTTATATATCTAACACTCCTCCGTGTACCCGCGCTCTTGCTCGGGGTGGTGCCGCCGCCTACGAGCAGAAAAGAGAAGTACTGCATTATGACACTAACGCGCACCGACAGTGAACGCTTCGGTGGTCTCAGCACTACGACGCCTCGATGCCAGCATTCGAAGGGACGCTGGAATCAAGAAGCACTACCAACGCCACCTAGGTGGCGTTCACCGTACTCAGCACAGCGGAGCGTGGCCTCCGCAATTAGCTCTGAAAATGTTTCTGAAGTTGATCGCGGAGGCTGCAATTACGACGCGCTGTACGCGCTGATTTGACTCGGTGACGATTCAGTTACGTGCTTTGTCTTGCGCGTTGTATTAGTGTGTCAGTTACGTGCTTCGTCTTTCGCGTTGTGCTAGCGTGTGCAGCGTAGTGCAGCTTCCATATGCACGACGGTTGCTCATGGTCATCGACGTTGGTAGTCGTGATGGAGGAGACGTGCCACCAGGCGTCAGCGTGGGTGCATCAACGCCTAAGGGCGCTTTAGCCACAAAACACCAATAGACATTATATATCAATGTGCAATAAACATTACACTACTTCTGTGAAGACACGTTTCACTTTCGTGTTCTATACTGATTCCTATATAAGAGGGATCAACCACATTTTTTTAATATTCTCCCTCACTGTCATTTACACAGCATCCAGTCATGGCCTATTAAACTTTCATACGACAAAAGCAGCAAAACTGACAAAAGGTATCTTGAATTTTTTTCAAGCAGCTGCTTTTGTCCACCAATGCAACAAAGCTATGCTGTCTTTACCAAGGCCGAGAGCCCAAGTGGCACGTGGTTAGTAACCAATGAGTAGAACAACCAGTAGACATAAAGCAAGAGCTAAGGCCGTTTAACCCTTTCACACTGTTCCTTTCACACCGCGGTCAAACACCAGCTGCACATTCAGCCCAAAGCAAGAACAAAACCTATACAAACTGCCACAGGGACACAGTGTAGAGAGCACTCACTGTCGGACAAGCAGTTTTCTTTTGAAACTTCGGAGGGAACCCTATCTAAACGGAGGGAACAGCTTTGAGAAAGCTAGGGCACAGATTGCGGCTCATTAAAGGTCCTAACAAGTTAGTACGACAACATTGCGATCACATCAAGCCCAGCACTTTAAACACAACATAGAAGATTAAGCGATATAGGATAACAGCTGTACGCTAACCATGAGCAGCGTGCCACTCTCATGTACATTTGGGATACGAGCAGATAACCCCACGTCATTGGAAGCCGCTCAGGCACACTGGAGCCTCTCAGGAAGCTGGAACACCAGTGACCGAGCTCGGTACTGTCGGTACTGTCCCTTACCCTGCGATTGTGGATACAGAGCGGAACACGACTGCAGCGTGATGACCACAGTGGGAAAATGACGCCCTCGAAATCACTACGGCGACTCCATCCGAGAAGGGAGGGAAGTGTGTACAAGCAACGCACCACTGCTCCTCAGCTGGAGGAATTTTCACCAGTGCAGCAGAAACGGGAAGCGACCCCAACCCTGAGTCAAGTTCCAAGAATCCTGTGAGGATCTGTGAAGTGAAGTGTCAAATCCTGAAAACCACCAACTGATGCTTCAACTGGGGAACAGATGTATCTCTCTTAAGGGACACTGAATACTATCATTCACAAACACCTGATGTTCCGCAATGTCAGTGCATACTGGATTTCAAGACAACTGGCAGTCTTTGATTGGCACAGTAGACTGCAAACTAGCATAAAGCTTGAAGAATGTTGTGACAGGAAAGGTTTTGTGACAGGTTTATTTGCCAGGTCATCACCTATGACAAGATGTGGGTGAATCATTTATAAAAGTTACACTTGCCTAAACAATGAACACATATGGAAGCTTCCCAACACAAGAAGTTTCGAGCAATTCAGTCGGCAGGTGAACTCATGGTCATGGGTTAATTTTTGCGCGGATAGATGTAGCATGATTTTTATTTCCTCCCTAGTAGCGAGACTAGCTGAGCAAGAACACGAGTAGTGAGCAAGTACAGCTGTGAGGTTCTCCAACGTGTATATAGTGCACTTAGGAAGAAACGACCCTGCGTAAATACCATGGGGGTTCTCTTCATCCCGGAAAATATGTGTGCACATACAGTGCACCACACAATGCGCACTTTACAAATAATCTTGGATGAGAGGTGGTGCAGCATTTGCTATAAAAGCCCAACTTCACTCCAAGACTCATTTCTTTTTGCCACTAGGATAATGAAATACAGTAGGCTGTCCATGCATGGCTGCAACATAAGAGAAATCTTTCTACGCTGCTGGCATCCTTGTACTGCCAAAATGAAAAGGGATTACCTCGAAAAATGAGATCACTTCCATGCATGTAAACATGTTTCATAATACTAAAAAATTAAAAGTCCAAGCTTGACTTGAGCACCTCTCATGCGCTCAACAACAGAATTAGATCAACTGATGCATTAGTCTTCGTGACTTGATGAATGAGTTTGAGCTTCAGTCCACTGCAACACTTTTGGTGATAGCCATGCACTTCGCTCAGACATAAAGCAGTTGCCCCAGAAATATGAATCATAACTTTTCAGTTCCAAGCCTATATTTTGAAGAAAGTACATACGGTTCAATTATAGCAGCCTGCTACAGTTCGACGGATGACACAATTCGGAATTCATAAATAAAACTACTCTACCTTAATATTGACTCTATAACTCACTTTCCAGAGTCAATTGTACTTGCAATCTTGAAATATGAAATAAACGTTCAAAATCCGATTAGTTCTTTTACACCTTATTAAGTAACTCACACAAATATGATACGTTGCCAACATTTAAGAAAACACTCTGCAATGTTATGTCGCCAATACAAACGTGGTTCTCGGATGGAGGCGGATGACGGCGGCACATCAAATGCACCGGGTGCAGTGAGCAGCTGCTGGCAGTGAAAGTACATAGTACCCGAAACAACATAGATGGCAAAGATATAACAGTACATGCCATCGGACATTTTCACATAAGAAGAGCACGTTTTTCTTGGAACAGAGTACTCAGAACTGTGAAGACAATCGGGCCAACCTGGCACCTCAAACACTTGCACATTTGTGGGAGGGTACCAAATCATGATACGAAAAGCCTTTTCACATTTTGTGGAATATCAGGAATTGGTCGTGCTTGTCCAAGAGCACATGTTTGAAAGCAGCTCTTATACGTGTGCTCCAGCTCTTTCTTTGCAGACAACAGACAAGACGAAAGTTCCACTTGTGCTGAAGCAGTCCGGTGGGCCTGGTGCATGATGCACTGTTCAGCAATTTGAAAAGGCACATGCTTGGCAGCTGTTACAAGCTGGAGTGCCTTACCAATGCCATCTTCAAATGGAAATGTTGAGGTACCCCAAAGAGGGATAAAACATCTGTGCGCACTTTGAAAGATGCAACAACTAATGCATGCTAATTGTCATTGCACTTTCTCCTTACAGCTTTGCAGTCTGCTGAACAAATGCTAAGAGCAACTTTTCAGCGGCACAGATTTGAGCTTCTGTGACAATATCTTTCAACAAAAAAAAAAGACTGCTTGTGTAAGTAGCACAAAATGTGCCACGTATGCTCGAGGAAGTATGCATCATGACAGACAATACTAAAATAAAAGCCGAGAGCGCCATTCAGCAGCCTTCCAATATGACCGATCTGACAAGGGCTGTCCCGACCTTGGCAAAATTATGGGTGGCCTTACTGAACGTAATTTTGCATCCACAATTAAACTTCAAGTGCCTGCCTATGTATCACTAAGAACCAGTACATGATAGCCGGAATTCAGTCACTTTCTTTGTCATGCCTTCCCAAACACAATGCATATAGTCAGGTGGCAGCCCTCAAACAAGATCAAGGCCTTGCAACTTGATAAGAGTTGATGGTTCCTTGATGCCACAAACAGGTTCCTTAAGCTGAGCTGCTTGAACCATTCCTTTGAGCCCACCACTGTGTGTCCTGTCAGGTGCATTCTGGCTGTTGAAGGGTACTTCATTGTGCCTGCAGGCAAAGCATCAATTGTACTAAACATCGAATGATATCTGCATTTAGAATGTTCAGGTGGACACTGCAGTGAAAACATGCAAGATTTTAAAACACTTCCAGTAGTCAAACATTTCACAGATGACCCTCATGCAAATTGATGGCATCTCTCGACAGCACAGCACAAGTGGGGAAAGGCGCCATGTTGCAAG
>NC_051160.1:109402514-109435190 GCF_013339745.2 Dermacentor silvarum | reverse complement strand
GGTGCTTTCCTCTGTGGTGAGAGCGCTAAGTCGTGGCAGGGTGTCATGCTTACAGTCGGGCTATTAATGTTACGGGTACTTAGCCAGTTGAAGCTGTTGAATCTGCAAGCAGAATGTGAGCCCAGATAAAATATAAGAGGGTGGTGAGGGTTCAAAGTGGTGAAGTGTCCCTCTGACAAAATATGCCCTTTCAGATCTGAGCCAGTTTGGCTTAGTACATTTGCGTCTGGACAAGCTAATATTGCAACTTTGACCACTCAAAGCATGCGCGATTCCATAGAAAGAAGTCTGACATCCATATAAACACTGCCTTACATGTAGTGGTTTAGAAGTTGCATCATATTTCCTGCTCAGCAGGATCAATACCTCTGTTTGAAATATTTAATGCTGTTTTGAGAACAAACAGTACTTGTGTCACATGCTGAACCCAGATATCTTAAGTGTGCAGTACATCCAAATACAATGTGCACCCAGTAACAATACATATATAGAGAATGCATCACCCTATCTGTAGCTAACATAATGGATTGCCTTGCTGAGGGCCCACGTGCCATATTCAGTCTATAACCGAAAGAGCTCAGACCAGTACTGTATCGCCAGTTCTGTGCATGCTGTTGTGTGCAGTGCAGTGAAGACAGTGCAGAGTGGTCATAACTTTTTTTTTGCTTAAGACAAATTATTCCAGAAAAGGAATCGATTTTATAACTTAAATGTTTAGCAAATGCACCTATTTTTGAAACTTCAGAACAAATTCAAAGAAACACTAATTAAACGGTTCAATTCATAATTATATGCGAAAAACTTATTTTTGACAATTTTTATCTTGGACCATATTTTGCCTTTTAGTAGAAAATTTATAGGCACGGAGTAAACTTTTCTTGGGGAGATCTTTTTGAAATTCAGTTCACACTCTTGACTGTTCATAAATTTTATAGTCAAGCACCATTTCTGGTATGCCGGGCATTGAACAACTCGGAAACATTTTGATCGCGCATCGTTAGGCTTTGCTGTCAGTGCATGACACAGTTGCAGCATGTGCCTGGTGTCCTGCACCTTACCTTTGGAAAAACCTCACACTATGATATTATAGATTATTTTAGAAATAGGGTTGTGCAAAGCAAAGTCACAGTGTTCCTTGATTTGTGTTACATGTAGTGGTTCTGTTTGGCGGCTTGTATGGCAGTTCAAACATTGTACTTAGATTGTTTTTTCACAGTCATTGCCTTTGCTGATTGCTACTCATACAGTCAAACCTCGTTAATACGTAGTCGGCCGTTAATGGTGTTTAGGTATGCACTAAATGATGTACGGATTAGCAGCCAATGTCACTTCAGCAGCTACTTACTGGCCGGAAAAGAACTGTGTCGCGATGCTCTCAAACATACACTCTCGGACAGGCTTTATTTTTGGGTAGGCAGCAAGAAATTGGTTATCTTCACTTGCCACCCGTCGTGGTTGCTCAGTTAGCTAAGGCGTTGCGCTGCTGAGCACGAGGTTGCGGTATTGAATCCCGGCCTCGGCAGCCGCATTTTGATAGAGGCGAAATGCAAAAATGTCCGTGTGCTTGCGTTGTAGCGCACGTTAAAGAACCCCAGGGGGCTAAAGCAGGCTAAACCCAGGAACCCCAGGCTAAAGCAGGATATGATTATGAGGCACGCCGTAGTAGGGCTCTCTGGGTTAATTTTGACTGCCTTGGGTTTCTTAACATCCACACAATGCACAGTATATGGGCATTCTCGCATTCCACCCCTATCACACTGTCGCTGCTGGTATTTCGTCACGTCCCCTTGGGCCCAGAAGCACAACGCTGAAGCCACTACGCCACCACGACGGGTCTTCAGAAGATCTGGTGTACAAGTGACGAAAATGTATGGAGCATGTGGTGGATGTGACGACAATAACAGAAAGGGCATCTATAACAAACATACGTAGATATTGCTAAAAAACACCACCGAGTGTACCAGCGCAAGAAAAGTGGGCCAAAATGTTTGTTTTTTTCGGTTCGTTCTTTCCTAAACACAATGTCGTTCAAATTCATTTCTGAGCAATAGCTTTTGCAAAACTAAACTGAGCACTAAAATACTATAGTAGTATTCATTTGCAAAATGCTGCTGCATCACAAAGGCACTTCAAGGCATTTCACAGAGGCAAAAGAAATTGTACATTTCAGCCAGCAAGCGCATCTGTGACGTTCGTTTCGATCATATTGCTCTTTACAATACAAAAATCAGTTTGCAAGTAACTTATGACACAAGTACTAGCAGCAAACTAAAAGTTGAGTTAGAATATTTACTACCAGCTAGCAGGGGTATTTCAATGACACCAACTCACGCAGAAAAGCAACCTAGTAGAGTATAAGTTATGCACAGGCGTCGGTGAACCCTACAGTAATGCAGACACTTAGTACATAATTGAACTCAGTTAAGGCCACGTTAGTGACGTGCAAAACTATCATAAAGTAATAAAAATAGTAGGCAATCTGGGCTTGACAGAATGCTAGAACTGCACGGAACAACGTAATGTGAGAGCAGGTAACGTTTTTTTTTTTAGACAAGCACACATGTGTAACGTTGTCGAGACCCACGTCCATGCATTTCATGCACGCACACAGGTAACTTGTGCTGGCATAAGAAGCGTTGTTTGTGCAAGCATTAAGTTCTCAATGTAATACCCGCGTCACACGGGCCACTTTTGACCGCAATCGGGCTCGATAGCGATGAAAAGTGCCCGTGTGATACCCGCATTAGAAATGGCATGCATCGCCGGCTAGGTCAACAATGCCGGTAGACGCAAGCAACACGTTATAGCACACTTTGTCAGTTCGCGACGGCAACTTAGCGTAAATTTACGTTTTAGATACATTCAGCCAACAAGGAAAGTTGTTGACCATCTGCGCAACGGAAAATCATACAAGAAAGTTGAAAATTTTGCACGGCACACTCACCTGCCAGAGCAACAACAAAGACTGGGTAATACCCTTGGACATCACCGTCCTCGCTCCGCCAGAACGCCTGGACCATCTTCGCTTTGTCGAAGTCTTCTTCGGATATCGGGGAAAAAGCCTTTATGAGGATAGTGGGCAAAATAGCCCTATATTTATCGTGGTATTTCACGTACGCGAACATTGCACACAACGTCGTAGCCCAGCCATAGAATAAAGAATAAGGCCCAGCCGTAGAAACCGCGGACTGGTTCGGCTACAGCAAGCCACGCCACAACCGGCTTCGGCTTCGTTATGGCTGGCGCATGGAGGCAAGAAAACTCCGTTAAAGTTGATATTAAATTTTTTATGCGACCTAAGTGCTATGCATAAAGACGTGCCATGCAGATGTCGCGTATTCATGTGTTGCGTATAGAAAAAACACGGCGTGCGAGATTCGGGACGGCATGGTTGTCGGTGTTGAGACCTATAGTCGAAATATAACGAATTATAAGTATGTTAACGTAACCGCAAAACAATGCCGAAGTGTAGCAAGCATTGACTAAAAGTGTACGCTTAGGCGAGCGTTATGCACATAGAATCCTACAAGATTTCTTCGCCATACCAATTTCGCGTAGAAGAACCATAGCGTTTGTTCCTTCCTAGGTTTTCATTCAGAAAGCGACCGACAGCGATGTCGATAAATGACAAAACTCGTGCTCTCTTGATATCATGAACACGTTGGTGCACTAATCAGACGACAACGGGCAACGCACCTAATGGTGGATGAAATGCTGGGGCCCTTAATTTTTAATAATTAGCACAACGTGAAAAACACCACACGCACAAAAAGGACTCTTCTTTACAAGCTCCATTACTGCCAGCTGCTGCACAAGATTTGCTCATTACAGCTGTGTTGCTTGCTCGTTGCAAATGATTACCATTCAATTGCTTGCTTGCCTTTGAGATATTGCTTGCTTGCTTGCTTGCTTGCTTGCCTTTAAATGTGGCTCGCTGCACTGACCTTTTCTTCTTTTGCAGATGTAAATGTAGAGTCTTGGTGTTGGTGGCGCATACCCACTCTGGGGGATTGGCCAAGAACCGGGTAGTTCGATATAACAATGCGTTTTGTTTCTCTGGTAAACCCATTTTGATTCGATACACTGTAGCGGGCTCTAGTTGTATGGGTCGATTTCGGTGCATCGTTCGATATGTTTGGTGCAATTGCTTCCACTGAGCGGTACAGTGCGTGTGGTACTTTTTGCCTTCCGCTGTGCATACATTATTTTGCTTCCATCCTTTGTAATTTTTTGTTGTCATTGGTCAAGTTAGTTTCGGTCATTCATTTTGATCCCATGCACAACGTACGTATCTTACCCGCATTCCTCTTTTTAACGCTGCGCGCTCTGTACTGTGCCCGTACTTCCAGGTCACGAAGGACATGCACGTTTTCAACGTGATAGAGAATTCTCGGCAGGAAAGTAACAAGCGCAGAGTTCAGAAGAAAGGAACCACAAGCAAGGCAGATGACGATTATCGTTGTGGGACAAGCTTTTCTTAAATGTGCCACGTGTACATTACCCAGTTTGAATACAAGGTGTACGCGAACACACGAGATGTTGACAGGTAGTTGCATAAACTACATATAAATACATATTTTCATCCCTGAACAATAAATTCACATATCTACCCACTTCCACGAAAATCTACCTATGCAACCGCAACAAAATAAAACGGTCGCCATCACCACAAAAACAGAACCGTAACGACGTGCTCTGATTTTTGCTGGTAGCTTAGCTGTCTAAAATAAGCATATAGCTTTTGCACTTTGTTGTTGATCTTGATGCTCAATGGGCTCAATTCTTGAGCCCTTTCAGTCATTACGTTTCGTAGCAAACTACAACCTCCAAATGAATTGCTGAAGGGTTGAAAATCGAGTATATGCTGGCACATTTTCAAGCTTATCAGGAGGAGCGCTAAGCGGACGCAGGACGTGGTAGCAACCTATTAATACCACAGAGCACCTATTTAATACAATCAACCGTGTTATCTATTAATGTAGCTATAATACTATCCCGTATTCAAGAACATATTTCCACTAAACACGCCCATAAATGTAGCTTATACTACCCCGTATTCAAGAACATCCCTCCACAAAACACTCTACTGGCCTAACTCCACTTCGACCCCAAAAAGTTTTGGCAGCGCCGCCCCTCGAAAAAAATGTCACTGTGCTTTATTGCCACTACGCTTCAAATCTTGAGAGCCGCAACGTCTTCTTCAGTCAAGGGATGGTGCTGTGCTCAACCCGGTAATAGAATGCTCTCATAGGGAGCATATACAGTTACTCTACCCGGTAAAGTAGAGCAAGAACTTTGAGTCCATATTGGCTTGAGAAATTAGCATATATCTGTATTAGTGGAGGCCCCAAAACAAGGAAAGTGATAGATTTTGTAGCAGTAAATTTTTATCATGTTCGGTGGTTTGTTGACCGGAAACGCAGGCCCCCAACGACGGTAACGAGCGCCACCACCTCTTCACAATGATGACGTTCATCATATCCATCTATATGCGCTTTCATCCGTCCATGAATCCACTGCGTTTGGTGTGCAGTTGGGTGTGCCAAGTTGGTTCTTTATTCACATAGAGTTTCTCACTTTATTATGGTGTTGTAGTGAGAAACTATGTTTATTCTATGGTGTACTGCAACGTGGGCTCTAGGCAAAACGATCGTCAACAATCGTGCACCTCTATTTACGTTCGTGTAGTAGGTGCAGCGGCGCGAAACTATGTCGGAATCCCGCCCCACAAAGCGCCGTAAGGAGTACATGGATCGTGACAAGTTCTTTCAGGTGCCTGTGTAAAGTCTGTACAAGCGACTAAAGGACCACGCCGCAGCTACGTCAAATGTCGCGAGCACAACTTTCTGCAACGGAGACGACTCTCTGGCTTCGGAAGAAACGAGCGCACCGTGTGTTGCACACAGTGACGACGACGACGGCAATGACAACGACGGTGCCAGTGGCAGTACGGGCACTACTCCCTGCAGTTCTACGTACAGCAGTAGCGCGCACTCGCGAAGTGACGACGAGCAAGGGAGCTCTGAAGGTAGTGATGAAGAGAGCGACGGTCTTGAAGAGGCACAGTCTGAGGACGGAGACAATTGCCAGTTTTCTGGCTTTAGCCAGGAAACCTTGCCAGGCTCACAAGTCACAAAAGCTGGTGCAATTGCGGCAGTTATGTCATATGCCATTGCCCACGGTCCCACTTCGACGGCACTAGGCGATCTTTCAAAGCTTATTAACTTTCTGTTTGGTGCCAATGTATTGCCGCGCAGTGAGTACATGTTTCGCAAGCTGTGCAGTTAAGAAGCAGAAGAGGTGCTACAATACTATTATGTATGGGATTGCTGCCGAAGCTTGCTGCCGGCTGGTCGTTCGATTCCTGCGTTCCTGTGTTCGACCGACGTAATAGCATCTCCTGCTTTGGGGGCTTGGGTCAAGTATCGGGAGGTATTTTCTTTGTTCACCTTGCTCTTTTACGTTATTCTTTATATTTCCGTTTGCAGACTTCTTATGTGTTTTTGAGTTAGTCAGCCTTGCTTGATGTCTGTCTCATCACCTGGCCTCAGGGTTTCCCCGTGGTCAGCCTTGGTAGCTCCCCAGGAGCTACCGCTTCAGTTTTTTCTCCGCAGTGGAACCGGCAACGTTCCCGTTGCCATGGTGTCTACCGACGGGGGTATAATCAACATGAAGAACCCCAAGACGATTCAAGTGGAATTGCAAAAGGCGTCAACCCACTTCCGACAGATCACAGAGGTCCGCCAGTTTGGCAGGGGAGGTATATTATGTTGCTCGCCAGACCACAACTGTGCCAAGGAACTGCTAAATTGCTCAACGTTCGCTTCACATCCGGTGAGATGTTTGGTCCCACCGCATCTTGCATGCTCTAGAGGCATTGTACGAGGTGTAGACGTCAGTTTAACCCCGGAAGAGATTTTAGAGATGTTTTCGGTGGCTGGTGTCATCTCCGTGTACCGGTGTAGCCGAGTGACCGACAATAAGAAGACTCCAACTGAATCAGTCATAATCACATGTGCTGGGACAATGCGTCCGACAGCACACCAGCATAAACACCAGTCCAAGCTAAACGGCGCAGGTAGCGTCGAAGGAGCGGCGAGGTTCTCTCGACCGCTTCAAAAAAGACAAAACACCAATTACAGGGCCTGACGAAGGCCTTGTAAAGTAAAGTCACTCTCCTCCTTTTGAGACACACAGCGCCTTTTATGTTCCTCCAACATGAACACAATAATGCAGTGGAATGTTAGAGGACTAATCCACAACGTAGACGACATCCAAGAACTTATCAATAAATTTAATCCAAAGGTGCTGTGTGGTCAAGAAACACACCTAAACTCCAGAAACACCAACTTCCTACGGCAGACTATTGTTTTCCGAAGAGACCGCGAGGATTCTGCCGCATCATCTGGTGGTGTGGCCATCATACTCGACAGAAATGTAGCCTGTCAGCAACTTCCACTCAATACGGCACATGAAGTCTGGCCCCTAATATACAAGGTTGAAGCTCTGTCTCCACGCATTCTACAATGCGCCAATTGTTGGCGATTCGGTCACAGCGTGAGGGGCTGCAGATCTGCGCCACGTTGCCGTAATTGCGGTGACAACCACAATTTTAGTGATTGCTCGTCCGAAGAGCTGTCTCTGTAGTGGTTGGTCACCCCGCTAACTATTCCAATTGCCCTGTGAGAACACAGGAACTTCAAATTATAGTAATCGAAAGGAGACGTTGCTCACGCCGAGATTCTGTTGCTGAGGTCCAGGGAAGATCTAAGGGATATGCAGGAGTGACAGCCCGCGAACAAATGGTTGCAGACTGAACCCTTTCCGATGCTATTGCTATAGCTGTCGAAAAAGCACTGTCAAAAGCTATGGAAAGAGTAACATCAAACCTGTCGGAGACTCTAGCTCATGTGATGACATCTCAAATGATTCAGCTTTTCAGTTCTGTAGCGAGTTCTAACACTAGCTTACAGACTCCTCCACATCTCCTTACATCAAACGCTGGGCAGCTAATAGATCCCTCGTCAATCATTGCAGAAAACGTTGAAAATACAAAGCGGTCAACTCAGCAGACCGACAACGGATGCTTCTCTGGATCAGTGTCGGAAAACAACCAGGATGTAGAAATGGGTCTTCCGACGCTGAAACGCACAAGATCACCTAATGATAATTCATCCACCTCTGTCCCGCACTCAAAAACCAAAAAAAGTTGTTAAAGATAGTCTTTCCAAGACAGATGCTAACCCTAATTCTTCAAGTTCTATCCCTCAATCAAAACCCACTAAACACGGTAAAGACAGTCTTTCGAAGAGATATTTTTAAAAAGACAATATTTTAGAGCAGGTGATTTCTAAAGTTGGTATTAATTCATCATAGGTGTTTTAAAGGTATTACAGTGGAACTACCGTTCCATTATTTCTGCAGCTACAGATTTAATATATTTTTGTTCACAATTTCTTTTGCAGGAGACTTGGCTCTCAAATGGACAAGATTTCCACATAAGAGACTATCGTTTATTTAGATTGGACCGTCCATCGATAGGCGGAGGACTTGCGTTCTTGATAACAACTAAAATATGCCGCAAACCAAACATATATCAGTATGTCAACGGTGTGCGAGATATTAGCATTAGATGTAAATATTCCTGGTTGTTCCCCGTTTTTTTAGTTAATGTATATTTTCCTGCAGGTGCTCATTTCTTGATACCGTTGTAAAATCTTGTAGGAAAGAAATTGTGATAGCGAGAGACTTTTAATTCGCATCATGTGGCTTGGGGTTTCAGAGCAGACTCATGTGGAAAGAGATTGTTGGATTGGGCTAATAATCAAAATTTTTTGTTGCCTAAATACGAAAGCAGTTACGTTTATTCAAGGCCTTTATAAATCAGCATTGGATCTAACATTTGCCAGTTCGGGGATGTCCGTCACTTCCTGGTCTACAGTCGACTCTGCCTCAAACAGTGACCATCTACCCATTCGGTTTGATATCGTGTGCCCTCTTACTTCTTTAGAGTCTCCGGCGCGCACCTTTGTTAATTACCAGAAATTTCAGAGTATTTTAAAAGCGACCCTCAACTCCCAGATAACGGTGCCGGATGACATGAAAGCCATGAGCCTTTGCGCTGTATTAAAAAGTTCCTATAAATGGTCTCAGTTTAATGTTACCAAAAATAAAACTACTCACTCTCCTTGGTGGAATTCGGAATGCACGCGGGATTATAGACGACGAAAAGATGCTTGGAAAAAACTACTTAACAATCAGTCTCCAAATAACTGGAGTGATTATAAGTTTGCAGCTGCCACATTCAAGAGACCAGTATTACATGCCAAAGACGAACATGATGAAAAACATCATGCATTCCTCTCTAAGCCTAACAACAAAAAAGCTCTATTCAGATTCCTTCTGTATAGAAAGTTTATACCAACACCAGTGAATATTGCGTCGGTAATTCTTTCACCACGCGAGATGTCTGCTTCATTAGAATTCATAGCAAATGGCTTAGCACAGCGCTTAACATCATGTTTGCCAAATGGGCCATTGAGACCTCCTATCGCGGATGACTTTGTGGAAGTCACAATGCCAGAGCTTTCCAATATCGTTAGATCTTTGCCTGCCTCAGCCCCACGTCCTGATGGCATTTCCAATGCCATGCTAAAAATTTGTTTGCAATGTCTCCTGAGGAACTGCTGAACACAGCAAATTATTCTCTAAAAAATGCTTGGATTCCTCAAGAATGGAGGACAGCCAAAATAATTCCGCTACTTAAAAAACAAGGAGCTGGCTACAGTCTTGACAATATTCGGCGTATTTCTCTTACGTCAAATGTGGTAAAACTTATTGAAAGAGTTCTATATGATCGCATGATGGATCATATATCTAAAAATTCGTTACTGAGCCCAAGTCAAATATGTTTCCGATCTGGTCTCTCCATTTGGTGTGCGCATGTAGACTGGGAAAGCCGTATTCAACTTGCTCGGAATAGAAAAGAATTGAGTGCTTTAGTGACTCTTGACGTGGCGAAAGCTTATGACAGCGTCGAGTACCCACTACTACTGGACAGATTACAGTCCTACAATTTTCCGAAATATATAACACTGATTTTTGCATTTCTAAGGAACGGAAAATTTAATTGTTTTCAAAACGGATTTTCTTCAACAAAGTTCGATCAGACAAGAGGGGTGCCCCAGGAGGCTGTTCTGTCTCCTGTACTATTTAACCTTTTGAGGAGTTCAATTCCAATGCGCCGGGAAGTTCATCTCTATGTCTATGCAGACGACATCGCATTTTTCGCGACAGCAAGAGACATAAATTCCCTTTACATGTCCTTGCAAACGTACCTATGTATTCTAGAGAAGTGGCTTCGCACCCTTCACCTGTCACTAAACGTAAACAAAAGTGCAGTCCTTGTCTTTCCGCACACCACGGACCCGAGCACATGAGGGTTGGACCCTCCCGCGTGTAGCCGTGCGTGGCTTAGCCGTGTCTGGGGAAAGGAGGATCCTGGGGGCTGAGCCGATGCTGGGTGTTCGGACCTTTATGGCCTACTAAGTGGTTCATTTGGAAAGGAAAGGGGTTGGCGCTTTCTTCTGCAGCCCTTGAGGGAGCACGGCTCAGCGCCAACGGGGAGGGGAAAGTGGGAGGAGAATTTATGGCCCCCCGGCGGAGGCAACACACCTCTTTGGCCTCTCCTTCACATAAACGGCACCCCCGGACTGACCCACCCGGGGGAAATCGGCAGTCGCCTTTCCTGTCTTCCTCTCCAATCTTCGTCTTTTTCTCCCGCTTTTCATCTTTCCTGTCTTCTCATCTTTTCTATTCACTTCGACTTTTCCTGGCGGCAAGGGTTAACCTGGTGTGGCTGTTCTACCTTGGGTATACCATATTGGGTTATAGTACCGGCATACTGCTGGCGCTGTGCAGACTTGTTTGTATGTTCTGCCACGTCCCCTTGTTGGGCTCCGTGGTGGGTGGCAGACGCCGTTGCCGAACAAATCACTTGTTTCCATGGGATCCTCAAACCCCTTTTCTACCGATCGTGCCTCGAAAAGGGTACGCACCGACGCAACCTCGCTATTATGGCCCAAAAACAAACTTTCCCGAAATTCCACGTCCTTCACTGTGAGCAGTCATCTACGAGAGCTAGAGCAATTTCCCCATTTCTTGTGGCCAAGTGCCTAAAAGAGACCATTGGAGCTGGTTATAAGGTAACAAAGATGTCAAGTGGAGATTTGCTCCTCGAACTCAAAGACAAGGAACAACACAACAAACTCGCACACCTCGTAGCTTTTGGTAACATACCTGTTTCTGTGAGCGCACATCGAACTATGAACACAGTGAAAGGCGTGGTATCAGATGAAGACTTAATGACATTGAATGAACAAGAACTCCTGGATGGATGGAAGGACCAAGGCGTAATCCACGTGCAGCGCATCAAAATCAGGCGGAATGACATCGAAATCCCAACAAAGCATTTAATACTCACTTTCAACTCAACTACCTTACCTGAGACTCTCAAAACCGGATATGTAAAACTTCATGTTCGAGCTTATATTCCAAACCCGCGACGTTGCTTCAAATGTCAGAGATTTGGTCACGCATCCGAGAGCTGCCGAGGGCAGCTTATTTGCGCAAAGTGCGGCACAACCTGCTCACTCTGCTGACGACTGCAATAATGATGAGCTACATTGTGCGAACTGCGACGGCAGTCACCCTGCATACTCCAGAGCTTGTCCAGCCTGGAAGAAAGAAAAGGAAATAATTACAGTAAAAGTTAAGGAGAATATAACATTCCGTGAAGCTCGACAACAGATCTCATCATTATTCTCACTGAAAACATCGTTCGCCGAAGTGGTGCAACAGGGGGGCGGCACCACAACGGCCTCTGGCGGCAGCCCGGACCACGCCTAGCGTGCCGAGGCTAACGCCACCCGCGCCTAAGGTGGGAGCAGCCAACGCTGCCCTGCCATCTCTCAAAGTGTCCACACCAGTGGCCTCTACAAGCTCCGGCAGCAGCCAGGCCACCGCAGAGGCCACAGGGGTCCTGTCGACCTCCGGTACGGTGGGGACGAAGACTTCGTCGCTCGAGACGAATTCTACGCGACGCACACATCGCTCTCTAGAGCGGGTGTCCAGTGCCTCGCAAGAGGCTATGGACACCAGTCCAAGCCAAACGGCGCAGGTAGCGTCGAAGGAGCGGCGAGGTTCTCTCGACCGCTCCAAAAAAGACAAAACACCAATTACAGGGCCTGACAAAGGCCTTGTAAAGTAAAGTCACTCTCCTCCCTTTTGAGACACACAGCGCCTTTTATTTTCCTCCAACATGAACACAATAATGCAGTGGAATGTTAGAGGACTAATCCACAACGTAGACGACATCCAAGAACTTATCAACAAATTTAATCCAAAGGTGCTGTGTGTTCAAGAAACACACCTAAACTCCAGAAACACCAACTTCCTACGGCAGAATATTGTTTTCCGAAGAGACCGCGAGGATTCTGCCGCATCATCTGGTGGTGTGGCCATCATACTCGACAGAAGTGTAGCCTGTCAGCAACTTCCACTCAATACGGCACATGAGGCGGTAGCCGTTCGTGCTGTACTTTTGGGTAAGCTGATAACCATTTGCTCGCTCTACATACCCCCACATTACCCTTTACACAAGCATGAATTTCAGTAATTTATAGATGAATTACCAGCACCTTACCTCGTTCTTGGCGATTTCAATGCACACAGCAGCTTGTGGGGCGACACTGCGTATCGATGTGCGAGGACGCCTAATCGAACAATTTCTTTTCTGTTCTGGTGCGTGTCTCCTGAATAAGAAGGAACCCACCTACTACAATCTCGCAAACAAAACGTTTTCTTCCATTGATCTCAGTGTAGCCTCCGCGTCTATATTTGCTGAACTTAAATGGGAGGTTATAAAAAGTCCTTATGGGAGTGACCACTTCCCGATACTGCTGAGATCGCCACTACAAAACGAACCTCCACCACAGGCACCTCGCTGGAAGCTGGATATGGCAGATTGGGAGAAATTTCAAAGTCTTATAAGTAGTATCTCGTGGTCTGACATATCTTCGCTGGGAACTGATGCTGCCATGGAGTATCTTACGTCTTTTATAATTGATGCCGCTTCTGAATGTATACCTGAAATAAGTGGTTCGACTTGCAAACGCCGTGTCCCATGGTGGAACGACGAATGTCGGAACGCTCGTAGGAAGCAGAACGAGGCGTGGGGGTTGCTACGCGACCCCCCAACTGAGGAGAATCTTGTCAATTTTAAGAAAATTAAGTCGGAGGGCCGAAGAACGCGCCGACAGGCCAGGAGAGAGAGTTGGGAGAATGTTTTATCAGGCATCAACTCACATACAGACGAGGGCAGAGTCTGGAAGAAAGTTAATAAGATAAACGGGCTACAAACTTATTCACTCCCGTTGGTAAACACACAAGGGGACAGTCTGGAAGACCAAGCTAACTGCCTGGGAGCACATTTTGAACATGTGGCAAGCTCATCCCATTATTCGCCAACATTTAAAAAACACAAGGCTACAATAGAAAAACAGAAAATAGAAAGAAAATGCACCGGAGACGAGGCATACAACCAGCCATTTTGCATCGCTGAGCTATATGCATCGCTTAGTTGTTGCAACAAGTCTGCCCCAGGCTCTGACCGCATAGTTTATCAAATGCTAAAACACCTTCCCCATGAAACAAAGAGAACTCTCCTCTGCCTTTACAATTCTATATGGTCCTCCGGCAAGATCCCCGCCGCCTGGAAAGAGGCCATTGTCGTCCCTATACTGAAGCAGGGCAAGGACCCATCGTCTGTTTCGAGTTACCGGCCTATAGCACTAACAAGCTGTCTCGGCAAACTGTTCGAAAAATTGATAAACCGCCGACTAATCCATTTCCTCGAATCAAACAAACTGCTTGACGCGTACCAATTCGAGTTTCGAGAGGGTCGATCCACCGCCGCCCATTTGATACGTATTGAAACGCAAATTCGTGAAGCTTTTGTCCATAAGCAGTTCTTTCTGTATGTATTCCTTGATATGGAAAAAGCCTACGATACCACGTGGCGGTTTGGAATACTTAGAGACCTCTCACACGTTGGTATACGTGGTAACATGTTAAATGTCATAGAAAGTTATTTATCTAATCGCACATTCCGTGTTCGTGTGGGAAATGCTGTATCAAGACCATTTGTGCAGGAAACTGGAGTGCCATAGGGCGGGGTGCTCAGTTGCACTCTCTTTATCGTAAAAATGAGTTCTTTGCGTCTGTATATCCCAAGAAACATGTTTTATTCTGCATACGTCGATGATGTACAGATAGGTTTCGCCTCGTGCAATCTCGCAGTCTGTGAGCGGCAGATTCAGCTTGGTCTGAACAAGGTGTCTAAGTGGGCAGAGGAGAATGGATTTAGCCTTAACCCACAAAAGACCACCTGCGTCCTTTTCTCCAGAAAGAGGGGTCAGCACCCGATCCTGACATTGAGTTGCAGGGACAACGTGTGGCCGTAAAAACCGAACATAAATTTTTAGGTGTGATTCTAGATACGAAGCTTACGTTTGTGGCACACATACGGTATCTAAGAAACAAGTGCATGAAAACAATAAATATTCTAAAAGTGTTGTCACGCACCGCTTGGGGTAGTGTGATGTGTGGTGCGCGACGGTGATATTTGTGGTGTGCGACAAGGTGCGGTGCATTTCAAACAAGAAGCAGACGACAAGGAGAGCGCGCGCCGCTCTACCGCGCCGCGCCGAAAACGACGACGCCGAAGACCGTCCAGCGCGTGAACACGCGGCGCAAGAAAAGAAATCAAAAGAAAAAAAGCCAATCCAATCACAGAGGAACACGGAGCCTCGAGCAGCCAATGAGAAGTTGACGAATCGTCGACCAGAGCAGCAGAAAAGGAGCCGCGCTGGCAGTAGGGGGAGGAGTTCCAGAAGCGACACCAGGACAAGGTCGGCCACCGGATCGGGAGTTGAAGACGGCCGTCGGGTTCCGGACCCGAGCCAACAGGACTTCACCCGGCCGGGGCCTCCTGCCAACCCGTTCCTGGGAGTCGCCACTCCTCCTGATCGTCAACCGCTGACCGAGGCCGGCGAGCGTCTGCGCCCGTGGGCAGAACGAGAGCTGTCGGGCTACGGGCCCGAGCTCTACGACCAGCTGCCCGGCCAGAACGCCGCCGCCGTCAACCCCTGCTGCCAAGCCGCCTGCCTTCCCGGGAATCGCCACCCTGCCCGATAATCTACTACTGCTGCCCGAGGCCGGTGAGCGTCTGCGTCCGTGGGCAGAACCTGAGCTGTCGGGCTACGAGCCCGAGTGCCACGATCGGCTGCCCGACCAGAACGCCACCACCGTCGGCTCGTGCTGCCGAGCCGCCTGTCTTCTCCCACCGAGCCAGAGCTGCCACGCTCTGGTAGCCTGTACGACGTTCCGACAGCGACCTTTTGGTGGGACAAACAACGCTTCTATCTTTGTCTCCGCTTCGCCGCATCGAGACTCTAGTGCAAACTCACACCCGCAGCCTGCCCGAACTTGCCCGACATCAGTAAGCGTTCTAGCCACATGTGTGTTGTATTATGAGTTCTTTTTGAGTGTTTATTTTATGGGGGTTTTTTTTCTCGTTCTAGTTACATTAAACGTTTTGTGTGTGCGTTCCACAAACGGCTTTGTCCTTGATTAGGTTCTGGGAGGCTCCGCCTCA
This sequence comes from Dermacentor silvarum, assembly GCF_013339745.2. Classification (NCBI taxonomy): domain Eukaryota; kingdom Metazoa; phylum Arthropoda; class Arachnida; order Ixodida; family Ixodidae; genus Dermacentor; species Dermacentor silvarum. The sequence continues at coordinate 109,419,475 of NC_051160.1, read as the reverse complement.
GAGAACCGCCAGAAAACATAAAAAAAGAACCTGCTCATCACAAATTGGCGTCCGCGACAGGACAAAGCCGTTTGGTTGGATTCTGTTGCTAATTATAACAGTTAAAGTCATGGCTAGCATGCGAGAGCTGTTAGCTTTAGCGGAACGCATGGGGCTAGAGGGAGCAGAGCTAACAGCGTGGTTAGACAAGCACGAGGCGCGAGCGCGAGAAGAACGGGCTGCGGAACGAGAAGCGAGAAAAGATCAGCTTGAGCGCGAGGCACGTATTTTGCAGTTGCGTCTCAAGATCGTGGAGGCGGAACGGGCACGCTCTCTGAGAGAGATTCGCGAGCTGGAGTCCTATACAAGCTCTATTGAGCAAACGTTTGACGCGGGCTCCAGACTCAACAGTTCGACATCTCTGTCTTGTGATCGCCCCGACCACCATCACGTTCTCTTATTAGAAGGCACTAAACAATAGGGCAGCAGAGAAATTAGCAGAAAACGGACCAGCCGAGGTCGTGGCATGAACCTGAGGGACGCTGAGGATAGCTCAGGGAGCAGACAGCAGGCAGCATCTGATAAAATCGAGGCACCCATGCGCATCTGTGCTAATAAAAGCACATTGAATAAAGAGGCACAAATGCCATCAGAAAGCCCGACAGGCTGGGCAACGGTGCGCATGGAGAATGACCTCGAAGAGGACAAGATCACCAAGGAGGTACGCATGCGAACCTGTGCTAGTAAACGCACATCAGATAAAGAGGCGCAGATACCTCTAAAAAGCCCGACATACTGGGCAAAGGTTCGCATTGCCCATGACCTCGAAGAGTGCGAGGCTGAGCAAGGAAACGCTCCCCCACTCTTCCGGTGTGCCCCTTGCAATGGTGACAAGTGGCCTCGTCAGGTGCGAGGACCACCCAGATGAATCACCTCAAGAGGTGAGCTTGCCTATCTGCGTCCCTGAACACTCAATAGGTCAAAATGCAATGAGCACAAGTACCGAGATATTTGGTAGAAAGAACATAAAAGACTACAAGAACGAGATTCGTGACTTACGCAGCAAGTCACCAATCGCGTCATCTCCTGATGTGTGTAAGCACGCTTGGCCTGATGGCTTACTTGCGGAGTTAGGGACATCACAAGGTGATTCCACTGAGGAACACAGTGGGGTCATCTTGCCGAATAATCTGGTAGAAAATAGCAACGCGACTGTGCATTCCTATTTGAGTAATGGGGAAGCAAATCGGTCCGCTCTGATATCAGCAGAAGCTAAAAGCATTTCCGCTGAGGTGCCGTGTGCATGTTTGTGCGATGGGTCTCAGCTACATGTCGGTGTGCCTGAAATGTTCCCTACAAGATTTGTGCCCAACTGCACATATGCAGAGCACATTTCGTTTAGTGCCAATGAGACCCAGCTTATGATTTCCCAATCAGTTCAACACCTGAGTAAGGTCATTCAGAGGTCCTCGTATGTGCGTTTCGCAAGGTGCAAGAAATTGGCTCCGGGGCGATCCTCTAGAACGCAGAAGAGGCGTGCGGTTCGTCTTACCTGGGACGCAATAACTTAAGAAACTGATGATTAGCCGGTTGCCATATCAGGATTTCGACCTTGGACGGAAACATATTTGTTGTGAATAGAGGACTTTGTCTGCAACTTTGAATTATTTGAAGTGTTTTTTTTGTGAGTTTTATGCTGTGTATGCTCAGCGAACTTTCCCGGCTGAACAGTGAACGCCTAATGAGTGTTTTGTTTTGAGCATAAGTGTGAAAGGTGTCGCGCACTGACCGGCAGTTTTTCCTGTGGAAAAACTTGTCCCAAAAAGGGGCTTATGTGATGTGTGGTGCACGACGGTGATATTTGTGGTGTGCGACAAGGTGCGGTGCATTTCAAACAAGAAGCAGACGACAAGGAGAGCGCGCGCCGCTCTACCGCGCCGCGCCGAAAACGACGACGCCGAAGACCGTCCAGCGCGTGAACACGCGGCGCAAGAAAAGAAATCAAAAGAAAAAAAGCCAATCCAATCACAGAGGAACACGGAGCCTCGAGCAGCCAATGAGAAGTTGACGAATCGACCAGAGCAGCAGAAAAAGGAGCCGCGCTGGCAGTAGGGGGAGGAGTTCCAGAAGCGACACCAGGACAAGGTCGGCCACCGGATCGGGAGTTGAAGACGGCCGTCGGGTTCCGGACCCGAGCCAGCAGGACTTCACCCGGCCGGGGCCTCCTGCCAACCCGTTCCTGGGAGTCGCCACTCCTCCTGATCGTCAACCGCTGACCGAGGCCGGCGAGCGTCTGCGCCCGTGGGCAGAACGAGAGCTGTCGGGCTACGGGCCCGAGCTCTACGACCAGCTGCCCGGCCAGAACGCCGCCGCCGTCAACCCCTGCTGCCAAGCCGCCTGCCTTCCGGGAATCGCCACCCTGCCCGATAATCTACTACTGCTGCCCGAGGCCGGTGAGCGTCTGCGTCCGTGGGCAGAACCTGAGCTGTCGGGCTACGAGCCCGAGTGCCACGATCGGCAGCCCGACCAGAACGCCACCACCGTCGGCTCGTGCTGCCGAGCCGCCTGTCTTCTCCCACCGAGCCAGAGCTGCCACGCTCTGGTAGCCTGTACGACGTTCCGACAGCGACCTTTTGGTGAGACAAACAACGCTTCTATCGTCGTCTCCGCTTCGCCGCATCGAGACTCTAGTGCAAACTCACACCCGCAGCCTGCCCGAACTTGCCCGACATCAGTAAGCGTTCTAGCCACATGTGTGTTGTATTATGAGTTCTTTTTGAGTGTTTATTTTATGGGGTTTTTTTTTCTCGTTCTAGTTACATTAAACGTTTTGTGTGTGCGTTCCACAAACCGCTTTGTCCTTGATTAGGTTCTGGGAGGCTCCGCCTCAGAGAACCGCCAGAAAACATTAAAAAAAAGAACCTGCTCATCCCAGGTAGTGACACACGGTGTCTTTTGAATTTGTACAAGAGCCTCATACTCACAAGATTAGATTACAGCGCCATAGTGTACCATTCCGCTACGCCAAGCGCCCTAAGGATGCTGGATCCTGTACACCATCTAGGCATCCGCCTAGCCACTGGTGCCTTCAGGACAAGTCCTGTGGCAAGCCTGTATGTAGAGGCGGACATGTGGTCGCTTGATATACAACGTTTATCCTTAAGCCTCACCTATTTCCTGAAAGTAAATTCGAACCCGGAACATCCGTCCTTCTCAACCGTAAATGATATGACCAGTTCCAAACTCTTCAATAACCGGCCGACAGCAAGAGAACCCTTCTCACTACGTGTAAGAAAAATTAGTGAAGAAATGGACATCCCACTACTTGAAAATACCCTGATGGCCCCAGCAAAGCCAGTGCCACCGTGGCAGTGGCAACTCATAGAGTGTGATACTTCGTTTGTAGAGGTCACAAAAGATGCTCCAGAAGCACATATCCGGATGCATTTTCTAGAAATCCAGTTAAGTACTCATCCTGCACTCAGTTTTACCCTGACGCTTCCAAGTCACATGCAGGGGTATCTTATGCAGTAGTCGGCCCATCGTTCTCCGAGTCCGATGTACTGCAACCGGTAACAAGCATTTTTACGGTAGAGGCCTATGCACTTTTATCGGCTGTGAAGAGTATAGGCAAATCCAAACTCAAAAGATCAATAATATTTACAGACTCCCTAAGCGTCGTAAAAGCCGTCATGACTCTACATAGACACAAAAACCCTGTACTTATTGAATTGTATTCTGCTCTGTGCAAGGCATACCTGTCTAACCAGCATATTATTTTGTGCTGGTGCCTGGCCATCGAGGCATCGAGGGCAATGTTCTGGCTCATCAAATGACCACATCAACTACATCGCGAGCCCTTAACCCTACCGCTTCTATCCCTGCCACAGATCTCAAGCCCTACTTGAGAAAGAAAATTCGAAGCCACTGGCAGCGCTTGTGGGATGCCGAAACGAACAAGCTCCACTTAGTTAAGCCACAGATATGTCCCTGGCGTCCCGTTACGAAAATTCGAAGAACTAATGTCCTATTCTCTCGTCTGAGTATAGGACATACATTCGGCACCCACAATATTCTTTTGACTGGAAATGACCCGCCAACCTGTGGTAGATGTGGAGAGAGGCTTACCGTTCTCCACGTGCTCGTGGAGTGCAGGGAAGCCGTAAGAGAGAGAAAAAGACACTTTCCTCTAGCGTACCAGTACCGTTTCCCTCTCTACCCCGCTATGTTTCTGGGTGACGAACCTCTCTTTAACACCAAAGCTGTTTTGTATTTTCTGAGCGATGTTGTACTGCATGTTATTTGCCCAATAGTCTCGTAGCGCATCGTCTCCTCAGAGGATGTCGCCGCGATTGCAGTTTTGCATAGCACGCGCCTCCAGGCCCTTACGTGTTCAAAGGGTCTGTCAAGGCAGTACTGCTTTTCAAAAAAAAGACTGTGATATATTTTCGTTTATCGTCATTACCTTGCAATTTGTTCTTTCATGATCATAGTGCACCTCATTAGCCATTGCCATATTGTTATTACATATATTTTTTACGCATTTTACAGCGATTTGTATTTAGGCCCTTTTACAGCCACGACACACCTTTCGCAATTCATTGGTCCATTGTCAGTTCATAACCACTGGCCTGGCTCTCTTTGGCCATACCTGGCCCTTGCGCCATTAAACACCATTCATCATCATCATCCTTGTCTTTCCGCTTTCCGGACCGATACATTTATCATTAATATATGATCAGAGAACCATCCCACAAGTCGAGTCGCTTAAGTACCTGGGTATCACATATGATGAAAAACTTACCTGGTGTTCTCACATAGAAAATACTGAAACGAAAGGGACACGAGCTGTAGGTTTATTACGTAGAATCAGTAACCGGCGTTCTGGTATGCGAAGTGACACATTAATTATGACCTACCGTATGTATGTACGACCGATTCTAGAATTTGGCTGTGTTTTGTTTTCCGGAAGTGCAAAATATAAAATAAGACCACTTCTTCTTTTAGAAAGAGAAGCTCTTCGATTATGCTTAGGTCTGCCTAAATTCGTTGCAAATAACGTGTTATACCAGGAAGCACGATTACCTTCTCTTCACACGAGATTCCGCATGCTTACGGTTCAAACCTACTTCAGGACTTAGGAATCTCCTCTTAGACGTACAGGATATATATATATATATATATATATATATATATATATATATATATTAGTAAACCTAAATTTATTTTTTGAGAACACGTGGCCCCGGTTACATACACCGCAGGTTGTATTTGTGCAGGCACAATGAGCACCTTTAAATGTTCGCATTAGGGAAATCATTCCGTTTGATAGGTCCACATTGTCCCTTAAAATAGAATTTGCGGACATTTTCCCCAATAACGCAAAACTACTGCCACCAACATATTTGAATGCCCTTTTGCAAGACTATTTGGCCCATTTCCCAATAAATGTAATAGCGACTCTTGCTTCCTCGTGTGAAGAGAAGGCAGGCGTGGGAATTTACTCGCCATCCCTCGATTGGTCTTTTTCACTTCGCCTGCCAGATTACACATCAGTTTTTCAGGCCGAACTTCTGGCAATAGTTCTTGCATTGCGAAAGTTACGGCTTAATGTCACAAAAGTTGTTATCGTCACAGATTCTCTTTCTGTATGCAGCGCGCTTAACGGGTCTACAAATTCGACAGCTTTGAACACGTTTTACACATTAGCTCCACCCCACTTAAAGTTAGTTCATTTAGTATGGGTACCAGGCCACCGAGACATCCAACTTAATGAAATAGCTGATTCTTTAGCACGCGCTTCTTTAAAAGGTCCGGCTTATCTGTGCTGCTGGCAACTGCGTATATCACTGCAGCCAGATATAGACAGTTTTCTTTGAGCGAAGACAACAAAGCCTCGCGTTAGCAAATTCTACATATTTTATACATCTAAATTATTCTTGGAACCGAAAGTGGTGTCCTAACCGGCAATTCGAAGTAACATTTACAAGGCTGCGTTGCCGTATTCCACAACTAAATTTTTACTTGCACAGATGTGGTCTGGCGGCATCCCCATTATGCTACCTCTGCAATGAACCAGAATCCATCGATCACTTTTTATTATCGTGTCGGCGTTTTTCTAATCATCGACAACGATGTTTGGAAATCCCACTCCGCAATCTAGGACTACCTTTAAGCACTCGAGTTATACACTCACTTGGAGCCACGGTGTTAGGGTATGGCCACGGGAATGTTTGCCGAGCAATTTATAATTTTCTTTGTGACACAAAAAGATTGTCTTATTAATATTTCCAATCTTTCCATGATTGATTTATTTATTCTTCAATAAATTATAGATTTAGCAAATTAAAAAAGTAATGTCACAAAATCACAATTATATTAGTGTTAATATTATTATCCAAAATTTACATCTATCCTTTACTGTAATTATTAAATTCATATTAATATTCCTCTCTAGGTAAGGCTGAGTAACTTGCTATAGACTACTTAATTCTTTTATTATCGGTTCGTTTCACATCTTCAATTATTTATTTATTTTCCTTTAATCTTTATTACTTATTTATTTCTAAACCAATTTATTTTAAATTTCTATCATAATACCGCCCGGTTCGTGGCCTATCCCCCACAGTGGGTTGGGCCATTGATTGAGGCATCATCATGATCATCATCATGTGATACATGCAGTGCAGTAATGACGCCACAAGGCAAAATGGCAGAGTGCCCAATTTGCGAGCGCATTGAAAGGCTTCAGGTCTTGAAAGAACAAGGCTCATTTTTTATCATCCTTGACTTTCACAAACAGCTCAGCTTTTTGATAGAAAAAACAAAATCTGAGTTAGATTGGAGTTTAGTAAAAGCCCGATTGCCGGTATCGAAAATGAGTGACATCACAAATGCTCGGTGCTATGCTAAACTGAACACGGCAAGAAAATTTGCAGATGATGACTTGACACTGACCATAAACACTGATGGAAGCCCGGTCTTCCAGTCGTCAAAAACGTCTGTGTGGCCTCTTCAATTCATTGTTAATGAACTGCCACCGCATTTGCGCTTCAAGCGCCCAGTACTTGCAGGACTTTGGTTTGGCAAGTCGCATCCGAACATGCAACTCTTCGTCGACAAGTTCATGCAAGAAGTGAACAGCACGAAACCAGTGAGATGGACTTAGCAGAACAACGTGCATATGTCTAGGCCTTTCGTGCTTTGCTGTTCTGTGGATGCGCCTGCAAGGGCAGCTGTGCAAAACATGGTGCCCTTCAATGGCTATTTTGGGTGCTCTTGGTGCCTTATAAGGGGCGAGGATGTGGAAGGTGAGTACTTTGTCACTTTCTTGCACTCTTCTCCAGGACTGAATGTGTGCAAGAAAGTTCTGCATGTTGGAAAAGTCACTCTCTGCAGTGTTTTATACAATTTTCATATTTCTTATTTGCTTTAGGGAGCATGAGATATGTCACAGATGAGCCAGTTGAGGCACGGACTTCAGAACTCCTCAAGAGAGATATGAAGATGGCACTTCATTACAAAGATGTCATCAATGGTGTGAAAGGATCTTCAGCATTGATGAACTTGGAAGGTAACAAAGGGTAATTGTTTCCCTGCCAATTCGCTTAACTGATTGCTTAACTGATACGATGCTACACGGAGCACTTCTGATTGCACTTGAGTCTAATTGGAATCAAATTTCTTGATCGTGATTGCGTTCTTTGTGTAAGCTATAAAAGCCAATCTGTTACATCCGGATTTGGCACATTAAAATGCCCAGCGTTAATTTTGCTATTTGTTTGTGTGTTGTCCAAGGAACATGGTACTGTTTTGACATTCTTGACTGGTGTCAAAAGAGCTGTCCTTCAAACTACATGTGTGAGTAGGCCACAGTGGCTACTTTTATGTTTTAGCAGATAGGCTGATTTCAGCACATGCATTCAGAGCACATGCACCAGGGCTCTTTCAGCACCATGGTTACGGCAATCCTTGACGCCTTCGCAGTGTACTCCAGTTCAAGGCAACATTAAGACGAATGCTGAGAACTATGACATTGGGGACTTTTGCAGTAAGATTTAGTGGGTATTTGGGAGAGTGCAGAGCATTTGCTCTACTCCCCTCCAATGGTAGAATCTTTTTGTTCTCACTTCCTTGACTATTATTCTCGAGGGGTAAGTTTGTCATGCTACATATACAAAATACTTCCTACCATTGTTGCAATTCAGCCTGCTAAGGACTACTGCTATGGGCATGCTTTGTGGCAGCAGTTTCCTAGTGAATGTTATGATTAAATTGAGTTTATTGCAGATACATCTGTTTTCTCACAGGTGCCTAATTACACTTACTGCACTAATTAATGGTAAACTGCACCACCACCCTCAGTTCGCTTGGTTGTGGACCAAAATTCAAGAAGTAGTGAAACAGTTCTGACAAAAAACGCAGCCTTTCATTTACTGAAATCTTTGGCTACCATGAATTTATTGTCTTTATTCTGCGTCATTGCTCCCAAATCTATCAAGCAACTCCTTTGAGTTGGACCCAAAAATTGGCTTCCTTGCATTCGGGCTGTAGGGGCGTGCAATCTTAAGACTGTACAGCACCAGTAGTGGTTCACAATTCACCTGGTTTGCTGATGCCACTCCACAGCCTCAACCTATTTTTTACACTGTATAGAAGTGCATGCTGCATGGATGTCACATCAAGTAAAGGCCACTAGCCAAAGCGCTGCACACCAAATCTACATTGGCATCCGAGACCTCTTACAACTGACGCATATGACGTAACTGATGGCTATAAAAAGCTATTTAAAAAGATACATGGCTTTGGTGAGGACACTTCGGGCATCAACAGCCATGTAGAAAAAGAATATATTTCTCATCCTCACTAAATTACACTGTTTTGTGTGATTTCACAAACAAATTACAGTTAATAAAGGAGAGCCCGAAGCCCGTGAAGTAGTGAACAGGGTGGAGAAAGGAAGGAGGCATTCCTCGGTAGTTGGCATGAATTACAAGTCGCTGGAAAAGTGGTAGTTGCATGTGTAGGGACGCTTGCTTGTAATTTTAGAGTATTTATGCTTAGGCTGAGGATGTAAAAGTTAGCAAAAGTAGGATATGTTGCTGGCACTATCTTTAGCTAATTATCAGCTGTCATTGACACATGCATATTTGTCGTTGGCCTCTAAATATGGCAAAATGAAATGGTGTAACAAATGTTTACATTAGGTGTCTGCGTTGCTTAGTTTTGCTTTTACAAAAAGTATGTTCTCTGGTGCAGTTCCATGTTTTTGTGGGTTTTATGCGAGTGAAAAAAGTCTAATGTGTTGCTCATATTGTTAGGTAAGCAGTTGCGTTATGTAATTGTGAAAATTGCATTACGAGGAAACAGCACAAAAACAGAGACAAGAAAGATGGACAGGCTAAGTGGTGTCCGTTTCTTCGCACTGTTTCCCCTTAATGAAGCCAAACAACAAGCTCAAGTTCAGACCCTTTCAGAATATTGCATGTTAGTCATCTTGTCACTGGTGTGCCCTATGACAGTGTTGAAATTTCTCTTTTGTAGCGTTAGCTACACTGGCCTAGCCAAGCCCGTTTCGTGCGGCACATCAAGAGCCGTGCTGCGCATGCGCAAGGATCAGTGATGTCACACGGCTCGCGCACCGGAGCCACCGGAGCCGGCACCTCTCGCGCACTCCGCCGCCGCCGCGCGCGACTCACCGCCGCCGGTCTGCGCATTCCAGAGGAGTGACATCGTAGCCGTGGTAGACGCACTGGCGACGGCGCGCGCTCGCTGCGCAGTCGCCGTCTGACACTGCGCTGGAGCCGCTGCGCTTCTGACTGGCGTTTGCCAGTGTGGTATAGCCATGGAGAAGGAGAGCGCAAATGCTGCTCAACAGCGCAGAAGAACGGAGCCGAGAAGAACTCCAAATACTGTGTTGGGGCCATAGAGACGGCAGCGTGTTACTTCACTGATCACCGAGCCGTCTTTGTGGCAATAGAGAAGCAACGTGACATTGAGCAAAAATAAATATACATGTGCCACATAATACGTATACCGCGTGTGTGTCATTGGAGCAGCAGTAAGCATGACAATCAAGCTAATCCTTGACAATATAGACAACCAGGAAAGCTAAGAATAATCAGCTGAACCTTTGCTAACGCTACGTATATCCTGGCATAGCCGAGCTAAGCCACTGCAACTTTTTTACATTTCTTTTTGTCATTGTTTAGTATGCTTTCAATTGCATTATTTTGGTAATATTCTTGATTATGTGCCCTTCAAGAGTGCAAAGTGTTCTTGCGCTGTTATGTACAGTGCCTTCTGGACCAGACAAGCTGCTTATGGCTGCTTTTAGTCAAGTGTGTGTTTCTAGCTTATACTGGAAACATAACATTGCAGTTGAACTAGAGAGCACCTCGGTGGCATGAGCGCTGCGTAGTGCTCCTAATTTTAGAATATTTTGGACTATTTTCAATTTCATAGCAAAATGAAAAGTTTTCCTGCTAAAGATGACAACAGATAGAGGGGAAAACAGCACTCTTCCCTTCCTGACTATTATCCGTTGTGGTGTGAATTCACAGCGAATAGGAAAAATCGTACTCAAACTTCAATGTTTTAACTGCTTCAAATGGTGCTGCTTCACATTAAATCGAAACCAACCTGGCCAACTTTCACCATTTTAACAAGTGCTTGTATTTATGATAGCAGTTGGTTGGTTGGTTGGATGAATGCAATACCTGCAAGTAATTTTCTGAGCTTTTATTTTCTTGTTTTTGGCACAATATGCTATTTAAACACTACTGTGAACTGTGTTGACTCACACAAAGCATGCTTTCATTCTAGGTTTTGATTTCATGAATGGTCAGAGTTTGGAGTACATGCATTGTGTACTTCAAGGTGTCGCCAAACAACTGACTGAGAAGATCTTTTCATCTACGAACTGCAACCAGCACTTCTATGTTGGTAATCTAGCAATTTGAAGCTATATGCAGTTTATTTCGGTGTTGCTTGATCATTCACATGTCATTTAGATATCTTGCCACATAGCTTAAAGTGTTGAATGACTTGCTATTTTGAGGATAGCAGAATAGCAGTCCTCAAAATTGCAATGTTTGTCCAGTATAGAACGCAGAAAGCTGACTGCAACAACAGTCACCACTTATATACTCAGGTTGAGGTCCCAGTTAGACATCAAGGGCGGTATTCTGTAAGAGTCTACATAATGGACTGTTCATTTCGGCTGTCGCTGATTGGCTGCTGCTTCATGTGCAGGAAGGAGACTGGCTGGCACCCTCCTGCGCGTCAAGCAGCAGCCAATCAGTGACAGCCGAAATGGACAGTCCATTAAGTAGACTCATACAGAATACCGCCCCAGCACATCCTTCTGTATGTAATGATAAAAAAATACTGTTCATGCACTTAAGGGGATAAAATATTGATTTTCTAGGGGTTCCTTTGCTGTGGCAAAGTGAAGCGTATAATCTCGAAGGTACATAAGCACATGGTGACTTTTTAAAAATTTATGTGAAAGTATTTTAGACAATCGCATCTTTTTCACGGCACGATGGCACATGTGCCCTGCCCTAGCAAATTAATCGCAAAACGTTTCGGAAGGGATGTGCGCGCAGCTGCGTAGTCTGATATCGGGGAAAGTCCCTCCCCCCAAAAAAGATGTGTGCACAGATGCACACTGCAAGAACTCGTGCCGTATACCGCGTTGCAACTCCACTGGTATATTGCTCTACGTCAATGCTGTGCCGAAAATGTGCTTAGCATAAGACTGCAACTCTACTTAAAAAAACGGCCAGGGGCTCGTCCGAACTGCACCGTGAACCATGTAGTTGCCACCTTGCCTTGATGACTAGCAAATTTATTGATAAACCCCTGCGTTACACTTGGGACACTTCCACTCTTCTTGCAGCATCGGCTCTCCTTTGCTGGTCGTGGCACTGCGTGCCTGACATCACATACTCGTTTAAGGTGCGGTAAGACTGGGTCGAGAAGGGATTGACAAGGCACTGCGACGCCAGCGATTGGCGAACTATTCAGCACAGCGTGTGGCTCAGATATTTTATCATAATAGGCCGACAGTGACCGCAAGCGACAGGCGCGAGTTGTCATAGAATGACTGGCCTTCTTGTCGGCGGCACCGACAAAGTCAGTGTGTCGACCATGATCACTCGACCGAACCCTTCACGATTGGCCATTGAACTGACAATGTGATATCTGCAGTATATATATAGTTATAATGGAGCTCAAAATTAGTCGAAACATGCCTTCGAACTTGGAATGCACAAGCTTCAGTTCTGTCAAGGTGTGCATAAGAAGTTTGAGCCAATGTTGATCCTGACCTGACCCGTCCTTCTCTTTGTTGTCTTACTTGTTTTGGTGTCGCACCATATGCCCTTGCAACAAAATTATTTGACTGCCAACTAGCCCAATCTGCCACCTTTCTGTTGAATGGAACTTAGTTGAGTAAATTTACTTCACCGTCACAGCTACTATTCACAACGCAGAGCAATGTCAGAGCTGCATTCAATTACTTGTGCATTACCACCCTTTACGGCAGAATTAGATGTTGGGCTAGTAGGATTTCCACTAGTTTTCCCACTTACTTTTCCTGTGCTAGAACGACATTTCCACCATTTACATGTGTGCGATGTGTTAGAAATGCAACGCAATGAGCCATTGTAATAGTCATGTAAATGCCATGATTGCAGGTACTGTCAACTGTAACTGTGAAACGATTGCTTTTTACTGAAGCACACTTTGTGGCTGCATAACTTGTGACATGCATTCACATGAAGTGAATGCAAGTTGCATGAGGTGTATGCATGATGTTTAGTCACATATGTAGTTGCAAGCATAAAGACGGCAATGTGTTGCTTGTTTTTCTTGAGACATAGTGTGTTCTAAATATTTTTTTATTATATGTGACTAACTCTACATTATTTCTGTTTGCAGGTGCACTTTCAATTGCTGCGAGGATATAGTCACCTCTGCTTGCCATAAAGCCCCCACACTGCGTGACCAGGCTGCCGCGCCCGCTCAAAGATCGCGGCCACTGGAAGGCATCAGAATGGAGGCACTGGATATTGTTTTATGCACTCCCTTGCTTTGATCCTGTACCCCGAGTATTGGAAGCACCTGTCTCGGCTCTCAGAAGGCATCCACATCCTCCTTCAGGAAGAATTGGATGCCCGTGACATTGACAGAGGAGGCAGTTTTCATTTAGCATGTAATTAGTAATTACTGCGTTGAATTCCGAAGCACTGCAATTTTATAGTGTGCCTATGTGCTTAGATATACAGTTAAACCTGGATGTAACGAAATTGAAGAAAGTCCACAGCATTTCGTTATATACAGGGTTTCGTTACATGCAGTTTCACGTCAAAGACCGGCAATTAGCATGCAAAAACAACACCAAAATGAGGCTGATATCACTTGATGACTGATATATTGATGACATCAAGCGGCGCTCCAAAGAAGCTAAATAATGCAATGCGGCTTCATCATCGTGCGCGCCGATGGAACGACGCAAGAGGTCCAACGCGTCCATCACCTCTCTCGCGGCAGGCACGGCAGACAGCGGATCTGCCTCTGATGCACCTTCCTTATGCGATCTTGCATGGTTTCAACAAGCGCCGCATCTTACATTTCTTCAGTACATACAGCGCCATTGTCAGCATACAAAAATACGTCAAGTTCAACGTCGTGAGCACACCACCATTCGCACGTAGCGCATCCCACACTTTGGTGACATCAGGTGGGTTTTCGGGCTCGTCTCTGTCGTCGCGGAATCCAGCTTGAACTACCTTTATTTGGGCCTTGGTGAAGCAATTTGACACCGTCTACGCTCCAACTTCCTGCCACGATGCAGCAAGCATCTTGATCGCTTGGTATATGTTTATCTTCGTTTGCCGTTCAAAACGGATGTTCAGAATAATTTTATCCATCACACGAAGGCGGTAGGAGCATTTGAAGCTGTTGATAATTCCTTTGTCCAAAGGCTGTATCAAGGATGTGCAATTGAGAGGAAAAAATATCAACTCGATGTGTGACAGCTGAAGGCCTTCGACGTGATGCGCGGAGCAGTTGTCGAGCAGCAAGCAGATTTGCCGGCCTTGATGCTTGATGTCTTCGATAAACCCTTTCAACCAGTCGGAAAAGATCGCCCGCGACATCCACACTTTTGAAACGGCCACATATTTAACTGGCATTCGCTTCGTTCCCTTGAAGCATCTAGGCTGGGAACTTTTCCCGATAACTAACGGATTCGTTTGTCACTGCCATCGCTGCAGGCGCAAAGCAAAACCATCACGCGGAGTTTGCTTTGCTTGCCCCCGCGGCAGTCTTCTTCTTTAAGTGCCAGCGTACGATTGGTCAAAATGTTATAAAACAGCCGTCTCATCAGCGTTATAGACGTCAGCCGCATCACAGTGGCTGAAAACGCCAGGCAGCTTCTCGGCCACCCACGATGCAGAAGCATTGCTGTGGGCAGAGGCAGACTCGCCGCTAATTATTTTCCCGACGACATTTCGGCTCTTAAATCCTTGCAACCAGCCGTTGCTTGCTTTGAAGTCCTCGTGGCCCAGGATGCATGCAAAATTCTTCGCTTTTTGCTGCAAGATCGCGCCACTTATGAGCACGTTTCGAGTCAGTGTGTCCAAAAACCACATAAACACGGCTTTGTCCATTTCGGCGTAAGTCGACAACTTCATCCTTTTTTTCTTTGAACTGGTATCCGACTCCACTGCACTGCGAATGCTATCTTTCGCATTCAAGATAGTCGACAGGGTGCTGGCTGGTATGTTGAAACAGCGGTGACATGCTTCCTCTCGCTCTCGGCAACCGCAATCACAATTAAAAGGTTGTCCTCGAAAGACAAAACTTTGCGCTTCCTCGCCGAACTCATTGTCGAAGTGAACAAACACCGTGAGAAATGTGCGACACACTGCTGAAGTTAACACTCGCGTCGCGTCCGCTCTCACGTTCACAAACCTGCCACTGTGCCATCATACTAGAGTGTACTATATTGGGGGAGTGGGTCCTACGAGGGCTCTGGGCTGAGACATTTTTTATTGAAAACCCAGGTGGCGCCACTGTCGCTTTCTCCCGAATGAGCGGCCCTGCTCGCCGGCCAGACTCTTGTCACGTCAGAGACCTTACCACAGCTGCATGGAGCTTTGACAGGCGGATACTCGGTGGCGGTAACACTGAGAGTATTCCCCACCGACCTATTGTAAATCAAATGGAAAAAGATCGGTGGAAAGAACGCAAACCATGCAACAATGACGGTGCGTCGAACAGACAACAGCTACTCAGCCCGCGAGCTCGCCTCAGCCAATGAGCGCAGCCGAAACAGCCAGAGCCAACGTTTATTGGCCGGAGATTCAGTAAGGCGATGGCAGCGCCTCCGCATTTTCCGCGTTTTTTGCTTCACCCACGGCGCTTGCTAAGGCGTCAGCTGGAACCACTCACCCCCTTTGTAGTACACTCTACACCATACAATGAAAAACCGACTTCGGTGCCACGCCAATACGCTTAAGCCTAAAAAAACACTGAAACGCAAGAAGGCACGGTGTGACACCAGCGGTAGAGATACTGGTGTCACGATGCATAAGCGAAAAATGCAGAGGCTCTCCGCTTGTCGCAAAGCGGCCCTAAGGGAGCTAGCGACTTTCGTTATCATAATCATCGCGGCAGACTGACTTGATTGCTCTGGCTCGCGGCGATCGCATGTATTCCTCTTGCGATCGGCGGCTTGCCTTATTCATCAATTACAAACTTCACGCTTTATTTGCCCAAATTTTCGGCAGAGCTACTGCTCACGATCATAAATGATGAGCGTCGAAAGTTTGTTACATCAAGGTCAATTGCCACAATGCCTTCGTTACGTCGAGGTCAGAAATACATGGGCGGTAGGAAAATACAAGGGTAGCGTTGGGAAATGAAAAAAAAAGTTAGGTAAATCCAGGAATTCGTTACGTAGAGGTTGGGTACATCCAGGCTTAACTGTTTATGCATAATAAACACCCCTGGGTGGTCACAATTAATCTAGAGTGTCCAACATTTGGTATTCCTCATAGCCTACAGTGCTGCTCGTGGATGTGAAAACCTTCAAATTAGAAATTATGTTGTGCAATGTTAACAGAGCTTATATTACTGAAATAATTTTTGCAATGTTAAAGTTCTTTTGAAGTACTGCTAAACACTTGCAACATCTTAAGGCAATACTTTCTTTTTCGGAGGCCCTCTTGAGCAATTTTGTTTGCCGCTGCGAGACGTTATACGGCACAGCATTCATGACGTTCAATGTCCACGCCCTGCAACACTTGGCAAACTGTACTCGCTTACTTGGACCACTTTAGGCACATTCAGCGTTTGTGTTCTAGGGGGGGAATGGCAGCATTTTGCGCCTAGTGTCAGCTGCAAACGGGCTGCCATGGCAGATAACTGAACGAGTCATCATGGTGCAAAAGCTGAATCAGCTGATAGAAAGTGCCCTGTTGTCTCCTTTAGAAAGAAAGTTCTGCAGTGATTTCATTGGTTACCCACCCATAAAATGCATTGAATGTTTGCAATTTGACTTTGTTTGGGAGGGGAAAAGATGGAGCCCTCAGTGCTGATGAACAGGACAAACTTCACCATTCCTGTGGGATATCCATAACAAGGGCTGTGGAATATGAGCGTTTTGTGATGAACAAACAAGTCTTTCACAGCACTGCTTACCAAAGGGCATCTAAGTCGGACACAAGGTTCATCAGAACAAACAGCAGCTGCTACAAATGAATCGAAAAGGTACTCTTTGTGAAAGAGGCAGACATTTCTGCTCTCTTCTGCAGGCCACTAATTATTGCTGATACAACTGCAGTGCCTCCTCACATTAAGGAATGCTTCTTATGACCAGACAGTGATTTAGATTTATTTTTTCCAGAGGAGGTGGCTGACACCTGTAGGTACATAAATTGTAACAAATGAAAGAAAAAACATTCATTGTG
>NC_051160.1:109363854-109402414 GCF_013339745.2 Dermacentor silvarum | reverse complement strand
TGGTTGGACGGGATCCGTATTTTTAGCGCGCTTGGCGCGGCTGAGTGGTATACCATGGCACCATAATCCAAACGTGATCGAACAAGGCTCTTATAGAGGTTAATTAGGCACTTCCTATCACTTCCCCATGTTGTATGAGAGAGAATTTTCATTAAGTTTATTGTTTTTAGGCATTTTGCCTTCAGATATTTGATGTGCGGAATGAAGGTCAATTTTGCATCAAGTACAATACCTAAAAACTTGTGCTCCTTGTTCACAGGTATTCGCTGCCCAGACACTTCGATACTGGGATCGGGGACTAGTCCTCGCTTTCTTGTGAAAAGGACACAGGAACTTTTCTGGGGGTTAAGGTTAAATCCGTTTTCGTCTGCCCATTTAGACACTTTGTTTAGGCCTTGCTGTATCTGTCGTTCACAAACTGCGAGGTTACAGGATTTAAAGCCTAATTGCACATCGTCTACATAGACAGAATAGATGATTGCTGGAGGTAGTGATGCACGGAGCGAGGTCATCTTAACAATGAACAGCGTGCAACTGAGCACCCCTCCTTGAGGTACACCAGTTTCTTGTGTAAATGGGCGGGACAATACGTTGCCAATTCTGACTCGAAAAGTACGGTTAGACAGGTAGCTTTCTATAGTGCTAAGCATATTACCTCGAATGCCCATATGCGACAGGTCTCGTAAGATACCGTACCGCCATGTCGTATCGTACGCCTTTGCCATATCGAGAAATATAGACAAGAAATACTGATTGTGTACAAAAGCATCACGGATGTTTGCTTCGATGCGAACGAGGAGGTCGATTGTAGATCGGCCTTCCCTAAAGCCACATTGAAATGGGTCAAGCATTTTGTTAGACTCTAAGAAATGTACAAGACGGCGATTGATCATTTTCTCAAAAAGTTTGCAAAGGCAGCTCGTAAGTGCTATAGGCCGGTAGCTGGTCACCAATGATGTATCATTACCGTGCTTTAAAATTGGGATGACAATAGCTTCTTTCCATTTAGCTGGCAGATACCCAGCGGCCCAGATAGTATTAAAAAGTGTGAGTAGTGTGATTTGCGTGTCGGGGTGCAAGTGCTTAATCATATCGTACATGATTAGATCCGGACCCGGTGCAGAGCTCTGACATGCTGACAAGGCAGCTTTAAGTTCGGCAACGCCAAAAGGACGATTATAAGGGTTATTTGGGCTGCATTTTCGGTTTAGTGGCTTACATTCTTCTATTGTTTTGCACTTCAGGAAGCTCGCTGAGTAGTGGGTGGAGCTAGACACATGCTCGAAGTGTTGACCAAGTGCGTTGGCCTGGTCTTCCAACGTGTTTCCTTCTTTATCCACCACGGGCAACGGATGAACTTGTTGTCCCTTAAGCCTCCTTAGTCCGCTCCATACTTTTGCCTCCTGTGTGTATGAATTGATGCCGGACAGGAACTTCTCCCAGCTTGCCCTTTTAGCTTGCCGTCGCGTTCGCCTTCCTTGTGATTTTACGTTTTTAAATTCCATCAAATTTTCTGCAGTTGGGAATCGGCGAAGTATGCCCCACGCTTTATTTTGTTTTTTACGCGCCTCCTTGCACTCATCATTCCACCATGGAACTCGTCTTCGGGATGAGCGACCGCTTGATTGTGGAATGAACTTCTTTGCTGCCTCGATGATAAAATCGGTAAAATACGCTGTCGCGTCATCTATACTAAATTCGCTGATAAAATCACGGGATATAAAAGTCGATTCCTTAAAACGTTTCCAATCAGCAGAGGCTAGTTTCCATCTAGGTACATGTGGAGGGGAGTCACCTTGCGTTACTAGGCTTAGAGTTAATGGAAAGTGGTCACTTCCGAATGGGTTTTTGATTACATTCCATTCTAAGTCAGGAAATATGGAAGCAGATCCAATCGCCAAGTCTATCGATGAATAGGAATTGTGGTGAGGATTATAATATGTTGGCTCCTTCTTATTAAAGAGGCATGCACCGGAGTTTACTAAAAAGTTTTCTACGAAACGGCCTCTCGCGTCGCATCGTGAGTCTCCCCACAATGTATTGTGGGCGTTAAAATCTCCCACGAGTATGTAGGGCTCGGGAAGTTGATCGATAAGATTATAAAAGTCTGTTTTCTCGAGGTGATGATTTGGGGGTATGTAAATAGAACATACCGTGACCAATTTGTTAAATAGGATAGCCCGAACAGACACTGCCTCAAGGGGCGTCCGAAGGGCGACGTGTCGACAAGCTACGGACTTGTCGGCAACTATTGCTACACCGCCGGAGGCGTTAGCCTCGTTACGGTCTTTTCGGAAGATGGTGTATTGACGAAGGAAGTTTGTGTTTGTAGGTTTCAGATGTGTCTCTTGAACACACAGCAACTTAGGATTATGTTTGTGTAGGACTTCTGTAATGTCGTCGAGGTTGTGAAGAAGTCCTCTGACATTCCACTGAAGTATTTGTGTCTCCATAATGACAGATGTGTTTGTGCTGTGTGTTTAAGAGGTGAGGATTAGCTCACGGGGCCCTTTGCAGGCGCCGTGATACGAGATTTTTCTTTTCTGGAGCGGTCGAGAGATTCTCGCCGCTCCTTAGGCGCTGGTGGCGCCGTCTGGCCGGTTGTTGTGTCCATCGCATCTTGCGAGGCGCTGGACACGCGCTCTTGCGAGCGGTTAGTTTGACGTGAAGGCCTCGTCTCGAGGGACGAGACCTTGGAGGCCACCAGCCCTGAGGTCGATGGCCCCGTGTTCTGAGATGGCGGAGCAGCCTGAGCTGCAGCCGCCGAGGGGGCGGATGGCGTCGCTGGCGGCTCACTGCGTGTGAGCCGGACAGCCGCCGGAAACCGTTGTGTCGCTGCCCCCTGACGCGTCACATCGGCAAAGGTGTTTTTGGGCAGGTATGATACCCGCCTACGTGCCTCCTTGAATGATATGTTCTCCTTTACTTTGATTGATACAATTTCTTTTTCTCTTTTCCAGGTAGGGCACGACCGCGAGTATGCGGCGTGCTCCCCATCACAGTTTACACAGTGGAGAGAGTTTTCACATGATTCAGAGAGGTGTTCGTTCGCACTGCATTTCGCACAAGTCTGACGGCCTCGGCAGTTCTGTGAACTGTGGCCAAATCTTTGGCATTTGAAGCAACGGAGAGGGTTGGGGATGTACGGCCTTACTCTGATTTTAATGTAACCTGCCTCGATGGTTTCTGGCAGCACACTGGAACCGAATGTGAGTATTAGATGCTTAGTGTCAATTTCTTTACCATCACGCCTCATTCTGATCCGTTTTACGTTGATTACATTCTGTTCTTTCCATTCTTCCAGAAGTTCAATCTCGGTAAGCTCCATGAGATCAACATCGGAAACTACACCGCGGATGGTGTTCATGGTGCGGTGTGGGGTCACTGAAACGGGTATGTCCCCAAGAGACACTAGGTTAGATAGTTTTTCATGTTGCTTTTTGTCGTGAAGTTCCAAAAGAAGGTCCCCACTTGCTAGTCTGGATGCCTGATAGCCTGGGCCAATTGTCTGAGTTAGACATTTGGAAACGAGGAAAGGCGAGATCATTCTCGTTGTCTTTCCTGGTTTCTCACAGTGAATTACTTGATAGCGGGGGAAGTTCTCGGTGTTACGGCCAAAAAATTTAAATACTTCTTCGGTGCGCCCTCGTTTCTGAGGGCGATCAGGGAGTTTGGGAAAGGATCTATCCATCCAAATTTGCAGTTTTCGGCAGTAACGCCAGCCGCCCACCATGGAGCCCAACAAGGGGACGCCACAGGTCTTATAGAAAACAAGTCCTGCGGACGCCAACTGTACGTCACCACTATAACCGAATATGAAGTAACCTAGGTTGGCTCCTCACACAGGGTTAACCCTCGCTGCCAAGAAGGTCGGAAGTAATATAGAAGAGAGTAGACGACAGGAAAGATAAAAAGGCGAGAGAGAAAGACGAAGATTGGAGAGAGAGACAGGAAAAGGCAACTACCGATTTCCCCCGGGTGGGTCAGTCCGGGGGTGCCGTCTACGTGAAGCCGAGGCCAAAGGGGTGTGTTGCCTCCGCCGAGGGGCCTTAAAGGTCCAAACACTCAGCGTTGGCTCAACCCCCAGGATCCCCCTTTCCCCGGACACGGCTAAGCCGCGCACGGTTAGACGCGGGAGGGTCCAACCCTCGTGTGCTCGGGTCCGTGGTGTCGCAACACACCAAACGCCTGCTGACGCAGACGCCCCTGCGGGGGCATGTGACTTGGAAGCGTCGGTGTAAAACTGAGTGCAGGACGAGTACTTGAACTGGATTTCTAGAAAATGCATCCGTATATGTGCCTCTGGAGCATCTTTTGTGACCTCTACAAACGAAGTATCACACTCTGAGTTGCCAATGCCACGGTGGCACTGGCTTTGCTGGGGCCATCAAAGTATTTTCAAGTAGTGGGATGTCCATTTCTTCACTAATTTTTCTTACACGTAGTGAAAAGGGTTCTCTTGCTGTCGGCCGGTTATTAAAGAGTGTGGAACTGGTCATATCATTTACGGTTGAGAAGGACGGGTGTTCCGAGTTGGAATTTACTTTCAGGAAATAGGTGAGGCTTAAGGATGAACGTTGCATATCAAGCGACCACATGTCCGCCTCTACATGCAGGCTTGCCACATGACTTGTCCTGAAGGCACCAGTGGCTAGGCGGATGCCTAGATGGTGTACAGGATCCAGCATCCTTAGGGCGCTTGGCGTAGCGGAATGGTACACTATGGCACCGTAATCTAATCTTGTGAGTATGAGGCTCTTGTACAAATTTAAAAGACACTGTGTGTCACTACCCCAAGCGGTGCGTGACAACACTTTTAGAATGTTCATTGTTTTCATACACTTGTTTCTTAGATACCGTATGTGTGCCACAAATGTAAGCTTCGTATCTAGAATCATTCCTAAAAATTTATGTTCTGTTTTTACGTGCACGCGTTGTCCCTGCAACTCAATGTCAGGATCGGGGTGCAGACCCCTCTTTCTGGAGAACAGGACGCAGGTGGTCTTTTGTGGGTTAAGGCTAAATCCATTCTCGTCTGCCCACTTAGACACCTTGTTCAGACCAAGCTGAATCTGCCGCTCACAGACTGCGAGATTGCACGAGGCGAAACCTATCTGTACATCATCGACGTATGCAGAATAAAACATGTTTCTTGGGATATACAGACGCAAAGAACTCATTTTTACGATAAAGAGAGTGCAACTGAGCACCCCACCCTGTGGCACTCCAGTTTCCTGCACAAAAGGTCTTGATACGGCATTTCCCACACGAACACGGAAAGTGCGATTAGATAAATAACTTTCTATGACATTTAACATGTTACCACGTATACCAACGTGCGAGAGGTCTCCAAGTATTCCAAACCGCCACGTGGTATCGTAGGCTTTTTCTATATCAAGGAATAGAGAGAGAAAGAACTGTTTATGGATGAAAGCTTCACGAATTTGCGTCTCAATACGTATCAAATGGTCGGCGGTGGATCGACCTTCTCGAAACCCGCATTGGTACGGGTCAAGCAATTTGTTTGATTCGAGAAAATGTATTAGTCGGCGGTTAATCATTTTTTCGAACAGTTTGCAGAGGCAGCTTGTTAGTGCTATAGGGCGGTAGCTCGAAGCAGACGATGGGTCCTTGCCCTGCTTCAGTATAGGAACGACAATGGCCTCTTTCCAGGCAGAGGGGATCTTGCCGGAGGTCCATATAGCATTGTATAGGGAGAGGAGAGTTTTCTTTGTTTCATGAGGAAGGTGTTTCAGCATTTGATAAGCTATGCGGTCAGAGCCTGGCGCAGACTTATTGCAACAACTAAGTGATGCATACAGCTCAGCAATGCAGAATGGCTGGTTGTATGCCTCGTTTCCCGTACCTTTTCTTTCTAGTTTCTGTTTTTCTATTGTAGCCTTGTGCCTTTTAAATATTTGGGAATAATGAGATGAGCTGGCCACATGTTCAAAATGTGCTCCCAGGCAGTTAGCTTGGTCTTCCAGACTGTGGCCTTGTGTGTTTACCAACGGGAGTGAATAGGTTTGTAGCCCTTTTATCTTATTAACTTTCTTCCAGACTCTGCCCTCGTCTGTATATGAGTTTATGTCTGATAAAAACTTTCTCCAACTTTCTCTCCTGGCGTGTCGGCGCGTTCTTCTGCCCTCCGATTTAATTTTCTTAAAATTAACAAGATTTTCCGCAGTTGGGGAGTCGCGTAGCAACCCCCACGCTTTGTTCTGTTTCCTACGAGCGTTCCGACATTCCTCGTTCCACCATGGGACACGGCGTTTGCAGGCCGCACCATTCATTTCTGGTATACATTCAGTAGCGGCATTGATTATGAAAGATGCAAGATACTCAACCGCAGCATCAATTCCCAGCAAAGATATGTCAGGCCACGAGATACCACTTGTAAGACTTTTGAATTTCTCCCAATCTGCCATATCCAACTTCCAGCGGGGTGCCTGTGGTAGAGGTTCGTTTTGTAGTGGTGATCTCAGCAGTATCGGGAAGTGGTCACTCCCGTAAGGATTTTTATAACTTCCCATTTAAGTTCAGCAAATATAGACGGGGAAGCTACACTGAGATCAATGGAAGAAAAAGTTTTGTTTGCGAGATTGTAGTAGGTGGGTTCCTTATTATTCAGGAGACATGCACCAGAGGTGAAAAGAAATTGTTCGATTAGGCGTCCTCGCGCATCGATACGTGTGTCGCCCCACAAGCTGCTGTGTGCATTGAAATCGCCAAGAACGAGGTAGGGTTCTGGTAATTCATCTATAAATGACTGAAATTCATGCTTGTGTAAAGAATGGTGGGGGGTATGTAGAGCGAGCAAATGGTTATGAGCTTACCCAGAAGTACAGCACGAACGGCTACCGCCTCAAGTGCCGTTTTGAGTGGAAGTTGCTGACAGGCTACACTTCTGTCGAGTATGATGGCCACACCACCAGATGATGCGGCAGAATCCTCGCGATCTCTTCGGAAAACAACATTCTTACGTAGGAAGTTGGTGTTTCTGGAGTTTAGGTGTGTTTCTTGAACACACAGCACCTTTGGATTAAATTTATTGATAAGTTCTTGGATGTCGTCTAGGTTGTGGATTAGTCCTCTAACATTCCACTGCATTATTGTATTCATGTTGGAGGAAAATAAAAGGCGCTGTGTGTCTCAAAAGGGAGGAGAGTGACTTTACTTTACAAGGCCTTTGTCAGGCCCTGTAATTGGTGTTTTGTCTTTTTTGGAGCGGTCGAGAGAACCTCGCCGCTCCTTCGACGCTACCTGCGCCGTTTGACTTGGACTGGTGTCCATAGCCTCTTGCGAGGCACTGGACACCCGCTCCAGAGAGCGATGTGTGCGTCGCGTAGACTTCACCTCGAGCGACGAAGTCTTTGTCCCCACCGGGCCGGAGGTCGAAAGGACCCCTGTGGCCTCTGCGGTGCCCTGGCTGCTGCCGGAGCTTGTAGAGGCCACTGGTGTGGACATTTTGAGAGATGGCAGGGCAGCGTTGGCTGCTCCCACCTTAGGGGCGGGTGGCGTTAGCCTCGGCACGCTAGGCGTGGTCCGGGCCACCGCCAGAGGCCGTGGTGGTGCCGCCCCCCGTTGCACCACTTCGGCGAAAGATGTTTTAAGCAAGAACAACGAGGAGATACGTTGACGTGCTTCGCGGAATGTGATATTCTCCTTCACTTTTACAGTAATTATTTCTTTTTCTTTCTTCCAGGCTGGACAAGCTCTGGAGTATGCCGGGTGACTGCCGTCGCAGTTCGCACAATGTACCTCGTCATTATTGCAATCGTCAGAACAGTGACCAGTTGTGCCGCACTTTGCGCACATAAGCTGCCCTCGGCAGCTTTGGGATGCGTGACCAAATCTTTGGCATTTGAAGCAACGTCGCGGGTTTGGGATATAAGGTCGAACATGAAGTTTTACATAGCCGGTTTCAAGTGTCTCGGGTAATGTGGTTGAACTGAAAGTGAGTATTAAATGCTTTGTTGGGATTTCGTTGTCATTCCTTCTGATTGTGATGCGCTGCACGTGGATTACGCCTTGGTCCTTCCATCCATCCAGGAGTTCTTCTTCATTCAATGTCATTAAGTCTTCATCCGATACTACGCCTTTGACTGTGTTCATAGTTCCATGCGCGCTCACAGAAACAGGGATATTACCAAAGGCTACGAGGTGTGCTAGTCTGTTGTATTGTTCCTTGTCCTTTAGTTCCAGGAGCAAATCTCCACTTGCCATTTTTGTTACCTTATAACCAGTTCCAATGGTCTCTCTTAGGCACTTGGCCACAAGAAATGGTGAAATTGTTCTAGCTTTTGTAGATGATTGTTCACAGTGGAGGACGTGGAATTGCGGGAAACGTTCGCTGTTTTTGGGCAAGAATAGTGATGTTGCATCGGTGCGTACCCTTTTCGAGGCACGATCGGTTGAGAAAGGGTTCGGGGATCCCATGGAAAGAAACTACATGTTCGGCAACGGCGTCTGCCACCCACCGCGGAGCCCAACAAGGGGACGTGGCAGAACATAAGACAAGTCTGCACAGCGCCAGCAGTATGCCGTTGCTATAACCCAATATGGTATACCCAAGGTAGGACAGCCACACCAGGTTAACCCTTGCCGCCAGGAAAAGTCGAAGTGAATGTAAAAGATGAGAGGACAGGACAGATTAAAAGTGGAAGGGAAAGACGAAGATGATGGTAGAGAGAGATAGGAAAAGACGACTACCGGTTTCCCCCGGGCGGGTCAGTCCGGGGGTGCCGTCTACGTGAAGCAGAGGCCAAAGGGGTGTGTCGCCTCCGCCGAGGGGCCTTAAAGGTCCAAACACCCGGCTTCGGCTCAACCCCCAGGATCCCCTTTTCCCCGGACACGGCTAGGCCACGCACAGTTAAACGTGGGAGGGTCCAACCCCCATGTGCTCGGGTCCGTGGTGTCGCAACACACCAAACGCCTGCTTTCGCAGACGCCCCTGCGGGGGCCGACTGGAGGAACTACCCCCGTGAGGTCGCGAGGGACGAGCTGCTGGCGCGACCTCCAGTCGGTGGCCCCGGGAAGATAGCGCAAATTGACGATTTCCTTCGCCGCGAGCAAAAGTACAATCGAGCCGTCAATTATAAAGCCTGTAATATACGCCACAGCGTCTTCTATATTAAAGCAGGCAGTATCGTCCGTGCTTAAATATGTAAGTTCTCGGAAACGTTCCCAGTTAGCTGTGTCAACCTTCCATCGGGGAATGTGTGGTGAGCTTATATCTTGTTTTGTTAAGTTTAATATAATAGGGAAGTGGTCGCTCCCAAAAGGGTTCTTGAGAACGGACCACTCCAGGTACGGCATTAGTGTGCTGGATACTATAGTTAAATCTATGGAGGAGTATGTATTATGCGCCACACTGTAGTATGTTGGCTCTTTCTTATTAAGTATACATGCTCCTGAGGAAAAGAGAAAGTTTTCGATTAGGCGACCTCTCGCATCGCAATGAGTCTCCCCACAATGAGTTATGTGCGTTTAAATCTCCGACAACTATGTATGGAGCCGGAAGATCATCTATGTAGTTTTGAAATTCGGTTTTATTAATTTGATAACTTGGAGGGATGTATATAGAACTGATAGTGACTAGCTTGTCAAACAGCACCCCTTGGACAGCAACTGCCTCCAGGGCCGTTCGAAGTTTTATTTCCCGACAGGCAACACCTCTGTCAACTACGATAGCAACACCACCGGATGACACAACAGTGTCATCGCGGTCTTTCCGAAAAATAGCATACTGTGTGAGGAAATTTGTGTGTGTATGTTTGAGGTGTGTTTCATGAACACACAGCACCCTGGGACTAAACTTGCGGAGTTCTTTAACGTCGTCAAGATTTTGGAGCAGACCTCTGATGTTTCAATGAATTATTTGAGTGCCCATATTAAAAGGAGTATTGTGCTGTGTGTTTAGGACAAATAAGTTAGCTTACAGAACCCTTTAGAGGCCCTGTAATGCGGGGTTTCTCTTTTTTGGAGCGGTCGAGAGATTCTCGCCGCTCCTTAGGCGCTGGCTGCGCCGTCCGGCTAGATGTGTCCATCGGCTCTTGCGGCGCGCTGGACGCCCACTCTTGAGAGCGGTTTGTTCGTGTTGAAGGCCTCGTCTCGAGGGACGAGACCCTTGAGCCCACCAGCCCGGAGGTCGATGGCCCCTTTTTCTGAGACGGCGGAGCAGCACTAGCTGCAGCCGCCGAGGGGGCGGACGGCGTCACCGCTGGCTCACTACGCGTGTACCAGACAGCCGCCAAAGGCCGTTGTGGCGCAGCCCCCTGACGCACCACTTCGGCAAAGCTGGTTTTTGGCAGGTAGGACACCTGCCTTCGTGCCTCTTTAAACGAAATGTTTTGTTTGACTTTAATTGTAACAATTTCCTTTTCTTTTTTCCAGGATGGGCAGGACCGCGAGTATGCGGCGTGCTCCCCATCACAGTTCACGCAGTGGAGACTGTTTTCACACGATTCAGAAGTGTGTTCGTGTGCACTGCATTTCGCACAAGTTTGGCGGCCTCGGCAGTTTTGCGAACTGTGGCCGAATCGCTGGCATTTGAAACATCTGGGGGGATTTGGCACGTATGGTCTAACACGAAGTTTGATGTACCCGGCCTCGATGGAGTCGGGCAGATCACATGAACCAAAAGTGAGTACAAGGTGCTTAGTCTGAATTTCCTTGCCGTCTCGTCTCATCTTAATCCGTTTAACATTGATGACATTCCGCTCACTGAAGCCCTCCAAGAGTTCAGCCTCAGTCAGCTCCATCAAATCTTCGTCTGAAACAACTCCGCGGGTGGTGTTCATAGTACGGTGCTGATTTACTGTCACTTGGACGTCCCCAAAGGACACTAGATTCGGCAGCTTTTAATATTGTTTGCGATCGTGGAGCTCCAAGAGCAGATCACCACTTGCCATCCTCGATGCCTTATAATCTGGTCCTAGAGCCTGAGTTAGAGATTTCGAAACAAGAAAAGCGGAGATTGTTCGAACTTGTTTTTCTGGTTTTTCGGAGTGGATGACATGAAATCGTGGGAAATCTTGTCTTTGACGTCGAAAGAACTGGAATCCATCTTCGGTGCGCCCTCTTTTTTGACGGCGATCAGGGAGTGGTGGAAAAGGGCTAGCCATAAGAATATCTGGGTTTTCGGCAGCAACGCCAGCCACCCACCATAGAGCCCAACTAGGGGACCCAGCAGGGCCTGTGAACACAAGTCCTGCAGACGCCAGCTGTACGTCACTACTATAACCAAATATCACACACGGTTAACCCTTGCCGCCCAGAAATTCGGAAGTGAGGAGAAGTGACTAGAAGACAGGAAATATGGAAAAGTGAAAGAGAAAGACAGAAGACTGAAGAGGGGGACAGGAAAAAGCGACTGCCGATTTCCTCCAGGTGGGTCAGTCTGGAGGTGCCGTCTATGTGAAGCAGAGGCCGAAGAGGTGTGTTGCCTCCACCGGGGGGCCTTAATGGTCCGAACACCCAGCATTGGCCCAACCCCCAGGATCCCCCTTTCCCCAGACACGGCTAAGCTGCGCAAAGGCTACACGCGGGAGGGTCCAACCCTCATGTGCTCGGGTCCATGGTGTCGCAACACACCAAACGCCTGCGTACGCAGACGCCCCTGCGGGGGAGTTGACAATGGAGCAATGAAGTGTGAAAGGTAGACGTATCGTGGCTGTAAAAGGGCCTAAAAACAATCGCTGTAAAATGCGTAAAATATATATGTAATAAAATTATGGTAATGGCTAATGAGGTGCACTATGAACACGAAACAAGAAATTGCAAGGTAATGAAGATAAACGAAAATATATCGCAGATAAAACTTTTCAAAAAGCACGCTGCCTTGACAGACCCTTTGAAACGCAAGGGCCTGGAGGCGCATGCTATGCAAAATTACTATCGCGGTGACATCCTCCGGAGAGAGGATGCGCTACGAAACTATTGGGCAAATAACATGCAATACTACATCGCTCAGAAAATCCAGGACAGCCTTATTGTCAAAGAGAGGTTCGTCGCCAAGAAACATAGCCGGATGGAGAGGGAGACGGTACCGGTATGCTAGAGGAAAGTGCCTTTTTCTCTCTCTTTCGGCTTCCCTGCACTCCACGAGGACGTGAAGCACGGTAAGCCTCTCTCCACATCTACCACAGGTTGGCGGGTCATTTCCCGTTAAGAGAAAATTGTGGGTGCCGTATGTATGTCCTATTCTCAGACGAGAGAATAGGACATTAGTTCTTCGTACTTTCGTAACGGGATGCCAGGGACCTATCTGTGGCTTAACTAAGTGGAGCTTATTGTTCGTTTCGGCATCCCACAAGTGCTGCCAGTGGCTTCGAAGTTTCTTTCTCAAGTAGGGCTTGAGATCTCTGGCAGGGATTGAAGCGGTAGGGTTAAGCACTCGCGATGTAGTTGATGTGGCCATTTCATCAGCTAGAACATTGCCCTCGATGCCTCTATGGCCAGGCACCCAGTATATAATAATATGCTGGCCAGACAGGTATGCCTTGCACAGAGCAGAATACAGCTCAAAAAGCACAGGGTTTTTATGTCTATGTAGAGTCATGACGGCTTTTACGACGCTTAGGGAGTCTGTAAATATTATTGATCTTTTGTGTTTGGATTTGCCTATACTCTTCACAGCCGATAAAAGTGCATAGGCCTCAGCCGTAAAAATGCTTGTTTCCGGGTGCAGTACATCGGACTCGGAGAACGATGGGCCGACTACTGCATAAGATACCCCTGCATGTGACTTGGAAGCGTGAGTAAAACTGAGTGCAGGACGAGTACTTGAACTGGATTTCTAGAAAATGCATCCGGATATGTGCTTCTGGAGCATCTCTTGTGACCTCTACAAACGAAGTATCACACTCTATGAGTTGCCACTGCCACGGTGGCACTGGCTTTGCTGGGGCCATCAAATTATTTTCAAGTAGTAGGATATCCATTTCTGCACCAATTTTTCTTATACGTAGTGAGAAGGGTTCTCTTGCTGTCGGCCGGTTATTAAAGAGTGTGGCACTGGTCATATCATTTATGGTTGAGAAGGACGGATGTTCCGGGTTCGAATTTACTTTCAGGAAATAGGTGAGGCTTAAGGATAAACGTTGTATATCAAGCGACCACATGTCCGCCTCTACATACAGGCTTGCCACAGGATGTCCTGAAGGCACCAGTGGCGACGCGGATGCCTAGATGGTGTACAGGATCCAGCATCCTTAGGGCGCTTGGCGTAGCGGAATGGTACACTATGGCGCCGTAATCTAATCTTGTGAGTATGAGGCTCTTGTACAAATTCAGAAGACACTGTGTGTCACTACCCCAAGCGGTGCGTGACAACACATTTAGAATATTTATTGTTTCCATGCACTTGTTTCGTAGATACCGTATGTGTGCCACAAACGTAAGCTTCGTATCTAGAGTCACACCTAAAAATTTATGTTCGGTTTTTACGGTCACACGTTGTCCCTGCAACTCAATGTCAGGATCGGGGTGCAGACCTCTCTTTCTGGAGAACAGGACGCAGGTGGTCTTTTGTGGGTTAAGGCTAAATCCATTCTCGTCTGCCCACTTAGACACCTTGTTCAGACCAAGCTGAATCTGCCGCTCACAGACTGCGAGATTGCACGAGGCGAAACCTATCTGTACATCATCGACGTATGCAGAATAAAACATGTTTCTTGGGATATACAGACGCAAAGAACTCATTTTTACGTTAAAGAGAGTGCAACTGAGCACCCCGCCCTGTGGCACTCCAGTTTCCTGCACAAATGGTCTTGATACAGCATTTCCCACACGAACACGGAATGTCCGATTAGATAAATAACTTTCTATGACATTTAACATGTTACCACGTATACCAACCTGTGAGAGGTCTCTAAGTATTCCAAACCGCCACGTGGTATCGTAGGCTTTTTCCATATCAAGGAATACAGACAGAAAGAACTGCTTATGGACAAAAGCTTCACGAATTTGTGTCTCAATACGTATTAGATGGTCGGCGGTGGATCGACCCTCTCGAAACCCGCATTGGTACGGGTCAAGCAGTTTGTTTGATTCAAGGAAATGTATTAGTCATCGGTTTATCATTTTTTCGAACAGTTTGCAGAGACAGCTGGTTAGTGCTATAGGCCGGTAACTTGAAGCAGACGATGGGTTTTTGCCCTGCTTCAGTATAGGAATGACAATGGCCTCTTTCCAGGCAGAGGGAATCTCGCCGGAGGTCCATATAGTATTGTATAGGGAGATCAGAGTTTTCTTTGTTTCATGGGGAAGGTGTTTCAGAATTTGATAAGCTATGCGGTCAGGGCCTGGGCAGACTTGTTGCAGCAACTAAGCGATGCAT
The DNA here is from genome assembly GCF_013339745.2 of Dermacentor silvarum. Taxonomy (NCBI): domain Eukaryota; kingdom Metazoa; phylum Arthropoda; class Arachnida; order Ixodida; family Ixodidae; genus Dermacentor; species Dermacentor silvarum. The sequence continues at coordinate 109,388,073 of NC_051160.1, read as the reverse complement.
ACAGCTCAGCAATGCAGAATGGCTGGTTGTATGCCTCGTGTCCGGTACATTTTCTTTCTAGTTTCTGTTTTTCTATTGCAGCCTTGTGTCTTTTAAATGTTTGTGAATAATGGGATGAGCTGGCCACATGTTCAAAATGTGCTCCGAGGCAGTTAGCTTGGTCTTCCATACTATCGCCTTGTGTATTTACCAACGGGAGTCAATAGGTTGATGATGATGATTGTTGGGGTTTAGTGGCGCAAGGGCCAGGTATGGCCAAAGAGCGCCATGACAGTATTAGTTCGCAGTGAAGTGATGAATTGAGAGAAGTAGATGTGACGTGGCTGTAAAGGGGCCTAAAATAATCGCTGTAAAGTGCGTAAAATCTGCATGGAATAAGATAATGGCAATGACTAGTGACGTGTACTATGAAGGTAAAAGATGCATTGCTAAACAATGACATGATATACAAGATATGTCAGATATAAAAATTATCAAAAAACACTACTGCCTAAACAGAGCCCTTGAACCACAAGGGCCTGGAGGCATGTGCTTATACAAAACTACTATCACAGCAGCATCCTCTGGAGGGAGGATGCGCTACGAATTTGTTGGGCTTATAACATGCAGCACCACTTCGTTTAAAAAAGCGAGGACTGCTTTGGTGTTAAACACCGGTTCTTCACCAATAAACATCCTAGGATGAAGAGGGATATTATAGTGGCATGCTACAGGGAAATGTTTCCTTCTCTCTACTTCGGCTTCCCGACACTCCAGGAGAACGTGGAGGACGGTTAGCCTCTCACCACATCTACCACAGGTTGGTGGTTCATCCCCGGTCAACAAAAAACTATGGGTGCCAAATGTATGACCTATTCTGAGACGACAGAATAGGACATCAGTTCGCCGTGTTCTCGTTGCGGAGGGCCCGAAACCTAACTGTGGCTTAATCAAGTGAAGCTTATTATTTTTTTCTGCATCCCACAGACGTTGCCAATGGCTTCGCCATTTCTTACGCAAGAAATGTTTCAAATCTATTGCAGAAACGGCATCTGTAGGATTAGTAGCGTGCGATGTTATTGACGTAGCCATTCGGTCAGCTAGCACCCTCAATGCTTCTATGGCCAGGCACCCAGCATATAATGATATGCAGGTTAGATACATACGCTCTACACAGTACGGAATAGAGCTCAATGAGTATAGGATTTTTCTGTTTACACGGTGACTTTAAAGGGTTTACGACACTTAGAGAGTTTGTAAATATGATTGATTTTTGAAGTTTAGATTTCCTTATATGCCTCACAGCTGACAATAGTGCATAGGCCTCAGCCGTAAAGATACTTGCTTCCGGGTGGACTACACCGGATTCAGAGAAGGATGGGCCGACGGCTGCATACGACACCCCGTCACGTGACTTAGAAGCGTCTGTATAAAACTCTGTGCATGTGTACTTGGACTGGAGTTCAAGGAAATGCGTTTCGATATGTGCCTCTGGTGCGTGCTTAGTGACCTCTACGAATGATGTGTCACACTCTATGAGCTGCCACTGCCACGGCGGTAACAGTTTCGCTGGAGCCATTAGACAGTCTTCAAGCAACGGTACACCCATTTTCTCACTAAGATTCCTCACACGCAAAGAGAACGGTTCTCTCGATGCAGATCGATTTTGGAAGAGCGTGGCAGTGGTCATGTCGTTTATGGTTGAATAAGGGGGATGTTCAATGTTCGCGTGTACTCTAAGAAAATATGTAAAACTACAATATACTGTAATAAACCTTAGTTGTGAGTCGGCGCTTGTGTTCGTGTGTTCTTTCGTCTGTCGTCTTCCTTGTTGCGCCGTTCTGAAACCATGCATCCGTACCAACTCGCCCAATTGTCAGTGCCACTATATGAACGCTGCAGATGAAGTGACCACTGATTCGACTCTACGTAGAGGCTCTGGATCGGACTTGTTCGGAAAGCACCGGTCGCGAGGCGGATGCCCAGATGGTGAACGGGGTCTAGAATTTTTAATGCACTTGGCGTTGCGGAATTATAAATTATAGCTCCGTAATCAAGGCCTGAGCGGACAAGACTGTTGTACAAGTTCAGGAGGAATTTTCGGTCACTACCCCATGTTGCGCGCGACAAAATTTTTAAGAGGTTCATCTTCTTCAGACACCTTGCCTTCAAATATTTAAGATGGGGGATAAAGGTAAGCTTCGAGTCTAGAATTATTCCCAGGAATTTATGCTCACTGCTCACGGACCGATTAATCTTGATTAATCGTGAGATTTGGCACTGGGTCATGCCTCTTTTGTTTGAGAAAAGTAAATCCATTTACATCAGCCGATTTAGACAGTTTGTTTAATCCAAGCTGTACCTGTCGTTCGCAGATAGCAATGTTGCATGATTTGAAACCTATCTGTACATCATCAACATACACAGAATAAAACATGCTGCGTGGAATAACTGTATACAGGGAGTTCATTTTTACAATAAAGAGTGTGCAACTAAGCACACCCCCTTGTGGCACACCAGCTTCCTGGGTGAATTTTCTAGATAAAACATTGCCCACTCTTACGCGAAACGTGCGGTTAGACAAGTAGCTTTCGACTGTGTTTAACATATTTCCGCGGACCCCCATCGCAGAAAGATCTCGCAGAATTCCGAAGCGCCATGTCGTGTCGTACGCTTTCTCTAAATCTATAAATACAGAAAGTAAAAACTGTTTATGAATAAACGCATCTTTGATGTTTGCCTCGATGCGAACAAGGTGGTCTATTGTCGACCTACCTTCTCGGAAGCCACACTGGAAGGGGCCTAAGTGTTTTGTTATTTTCTAGGAAACTGATTAGACGCCGCTTTATCATTTTCTCATACAGCTTGCACAGGCAGCTTGTTAGAGCTACTGGCCTGTAACTGCTGGCTAAGGACGGGTCTTTGACTTGTTTAAGTATCGGGATGACTATGGCTTCTTTCCATGAGGACGGGATACACCCAGCCGCCCACATGGCATTAAAAAGAGACAGGAGTGTTTTCAGTGTTTCAGGGTGTAGGTATCTAACCATTTCATACATAATACGATCGCCACCTGGCGCCGAATTGTTGCAACATGTGAGAGATGCTTTAAGTTCGGCTAAGGTAAATGGTCGATTGTAAGCCTCACTCGAAGAACCTTTGCGGTTAAGGGGCTGCCGCTCTTCGCGTTCTTTGAACTTCAGAAAAGTTTCTGTATAGTGTGATTCACTTGATACATATTCAAAGTGTTCACCTAGACAATCCGCCTGGTCTTCCAGGCTATCACCTTGGCTACTTACTAAGGGTAGGGGATGTGACTCCCGGCCTATTAGTTTATTTACCCTATTCCAGACTTTCGTTTCATCGGTGTACGAATTTATGCTGGAGATGTACTTTTCTCAGCTCTCTCTTTTAGCACGTCTGCGCGTTCTCCTGCCCTGCGACTTTGCTTGCTTAAAATTTATCAGGTTTTCAGCTGTTGGGGAGTTGCGAAGCAATCCCCATGCTTTGTTTTGCTTTTTGCGTGCATTTTGGCATTCCTCGTTCCACCAAGGCAGGCGACGCTTATTAGCCAGTCCATTAGATTGTTGTATGCACCTTTCAGCAGCGTCAATAATAAAACCTGTTATATACGCAACAGCATCGTCTATGTTAAAAGAGGCAATGTCATCCCGGCCTAAATATGTTATTTGTCGAAAAAGTTCCCAGTTAGCCCAGTCAAGCTTCCATCGGGGAACGTGTGGCGAGCATCTATCTTGTTCTGTTAAGCCTAGCATAATTGGGAAGTGGTCGCTCCCAAAGGGGTGCTTGAGAACGGACCACTCCAGGTATGGCATTAGTGTACTCGATGCTATATTTAGGTCAATGGATGAATATGTGTTATGTGTAATGCTGTAATACGTAGGCTCTTTCTTGTTAAGTAATGATGCGCCTGAAGAAAACAGAAAATTTTCAATTAGGCGACCTCTCGCATCGCAACGTGAGTCTCCCCACAAAGTGTTATGTGCGTTGAAATCTCCGACAACTATGTATGGCTCCGGAAGTTCATTTATGTAGTTTTGGAATTCGGTTTTATGTAGTTGATAATTGGGAGGGATGTATATAGTGCTGACAGTGACCAGCTTGTCAAACAACACCCCTCGGACAGCAACTGCCTCTAGGGACGTACGAAGCTTTAGTTCGCGGCAGGCAATACTTCTGTCGACTACAATAGCCACACCACCGGAAGACACGACTGTGTCATCGCGGTCTTTACGAAAAATGGCGTATTGCCGGAGAAAATTTGTTTGCGTGTGTTTGAGGTGTGTTTCTTGGACACACAGCACCTTTGGATTATACTTATGTAGGAGTTCTTTGATGTCATCGAGATTGTGGAGGAGTCCTCGGACATTCCACTGTAATATTTGTGTATCCATGTTGAATGTGGTTTTTGTGCTGTGTGTTAAGAAAGAGGAATTACTTCACAGAGCCCTTTCCGGGCGCCGTGATGCGGTGTTTTTCTTGTTTGGAGCGATCGCGAGACTCTCGCGGCTCCTTAGGCGCTAGTGGCGCCGTCTGGCTGGTTGCTGTGTCCATAGCCTCTTGCGAGGCGCTGGACACGCGCTCTTGCGAGCGGTTTGTTTGACGAGAAGGCCTCGCCTCGAGGGACCAGGCCCTGGAGGCCACCAGCCCGGAAGTCGATGGCCCCGTGTTCTGAAATGGCGGAGCAGTGTTAGCTGCAGCCGCGGAGGGGGCGGATGGCGTCGCTGGCAGCTCACCGCGTGTGAGCCGGACAGCCGCCGGAAACCGTTGTGTCGCTGCCCCCTGACGCGCCACATCGGCAAAGGTGTTCTTGGGCAGGTATGATACCCGCCTACGTGCCTCCTTGAATGATATGTTCTCCTTTACTTTGATTGTTACTATTTCTTTTTCTCTTTTCCAGGTAGGGCACGACCGCGAGTATGCGGCGTGCTCCCCATCACAGTTCACACAGTGGAGAGAGTTTTCACATGATTCAGAGAGATGTTCGTTCGCACTGCATTTTGCACAAGTCTGACCGCCTCGGCAGTTCTGTGAACTGTGGCCAAATCTTTGGCATTTATAGCAACGGAGAGGGTTGGGGATGTACGGCCTTACTCTGAGTCACGGTGTAAGAATAAGGAGAGGTGCTGACACTCTCCCCCCAACGCGCGCGAAAGCGCCGCTCGCTCGCGTCCAGATTATGTTCGGCTTGGTTGCAGCTGGTTCAGCGCCGTCGTAGAGGGCGCTGCGGTATGCGGTCCCAGCCTCGGCGGCAAGGCGCGTGCTGCCGCTGCTTCGTCTTCCTGCTTGCATGTGCGGTTGCGCTGTTTTGAAGGCATGATTTTTGTTCGCGTTCGTTTCATGAGCTTGTGCTTGGGTATTGTCGCCACGGGCCCTCGACGAAGGTGGCAGCGGCCTTCTGAGGGGCGTTTGAAATGGCTAGAAAGCGCTTCGTTCTGAACTGCAATTCTGGAGACGCTCAGCACAAGTCAAGTACCTGACTTGTGCGGAGCATGTGCCGTCCGACAGCGCCGTCCGACAGCGGTCGTCTAGAGCACTGGCGCCGTGCAAATCTGAGGGCAGACCGAACTCTAACGCCTACCGACCATGTCTGCACCAGCCATTTTTCAGAGGATACGATATCGATGGCATATTGTCACGACGTCGAAAGCTCGAGGGACAAACGAAACGCACTTGTCGGGAGAGGCAGTAACAAGAACGGACGGTTTTAAAATAGCGCGCGCTAGTCACTGCTTCTTCTTCTTCTTGCTATGTTTTTCAGAAGTGCCGATGTGTCTTATGCCGTCGTCATCGCCGCGCTAGACACGTGGCAATATAACGCGCAGCGCTCGATAGAAGGATTCCCACCTTATTTCCAAACTCTCCAAAGAACCTCACACGGTCAAATAAACCTCGAAAGCCGCTGCGGAAGAGAAAACCTCCTGTGTGCCGCAGTAGTTTGTGCAAATTTTGCTGCATGTAAAAGATATATACTGGGTGGTTTACTATCATGCACCAAGATTGGAAAATATGTAAATGTCACGTAGCTGGACAGAACCAAGGTAATGTTGTCTGCCGTCGCTTGGAGATACTCAGATTATTTTTTTTATTCCGCTTAATTACATAATTATTTTCACAATTGATTATTCAACTCCTTAATGCTATAATTAGATAAAATGTAGGAACAAGAGAATTGTACAGCAGCGTGGAAAACTCCCAATATAACTTTCTTTTGCTCAATACGTGATATATAAAAGTGTTTTCCGAGCGTGAACGAAACCCGCGAATACAGCACTATTGCCGCGCGACTGGCCGCTCGAGGCACTTTGCGTGTATTCGTGAGCTTCTTTCATGCTCGGAAAAACACTTCTACGTAGCGCGTATTGAGCAATACAAAGCTGTATCGGGAGTCTTTGATGTTGCTCTACAATTTTCTCATTGACACTTTTTAATCTAAGTATGATAATTGAGAAGTTCATCAATAAATACGACTAATTATCTAATTAGGCGAAATGTAAAGATAACCGAGTATCTCCAAGGGACGGCAACAGCATTACTATGATTCTGTCCAGCTAGGTGACATTTGCATATTTTGAAATATTTGTGCACCCTGTAAAATACTGCTGTTTTCTGTGCAGATGTGTGCCTGATTTTCAAATTTGTTCCATCCTGGCTACTGATTTTTTTTAGAATGCGCGTGCGGTGTATATTACACGCTTGCATGTTTTTATACATTTTTTCCATTGTGGGGAGTGTATGAGACCGCAAGCTTCTGGGATGGTTATCACCTATTAAAATTATCGAGCTGCTTCATGCACAAGTTTTTTCGTATTGTGTCTATGCAAAAAAAAAGGTCTATGGGATTATTGTGTGGTGGGTGTAAGTGTATTTGTGGACAGGCTGTAGCACGCATTGTCAAACACGCTTACATTGGCACATTCTCATATGCAATTTAAGAAAAAAGAAAGTTACCTCTTCTTTTTTAGATCCTGCAAAATGCACTCAGTCCGCAATGGACGAAAGCCCAATGAGTATTATACACGGTCTATGTTAAGTGGAATTCGAATAAAAAAAGCATTTGCTCAGGTTTTCACGAGTAAACTGTGGTAGTGATGCTCTAATTCAAGATACACGCCTGCCTTCGTCCCGCCTAATAAATTCCAATTTCAAAGAGTATTTACATAGCTGATGTGCATTCTCATCTTAAGTTCTAGCCATGAACAGCCACTTTGCTCTAGTGCATTGCATATCGGAAGCTTGCGCCGTTTCATTTCTTAATTTATATCGCGGCCACATTGAATTCGCGCAACGATGATTGAACGGTTTTCTGAGTGTGAATGGAAGCAGCGATAAGCATGAAATACATTTTCTGGTGCAGTCACTATTTTCTTCTGATCGAGGGGTAGCAGTGGGCTAATACTTTCATTTTTTTATGCTTGGATGAACCGCCAGACCGGACGAAACAAATTGCGCGCGCGAGGGTAACTTCAGATGGCTTTGAGTGCTGCCAGATTGATCCGTGTTGACGTCATCCACGCCCTGCACAAGGAACCTTCATGTTAGCGAAGCCTGGTACACTTATCATTTTAATGTGAAATAACGATTTTTTTTTCACGCGTTGAGATTTACTCACTCCACTACGAACGAAAATTTAGCGGAGGCAGAGGAATGCCAAGCCGCCGGCGCCGCTAAGCTGGGACCGCTGGCCGCGGCGCCCTCTATCTGCTCGCAGCAGAGCTACTCGGTGCGCCCGCGCGCGGCCGAACATAATCTGGACGCTCGCTCGCGCGCAGTGTCAACACCGAAATATTCTTCCACCGTGCTCTCAGTTTAATATAACCTGCCTCGATGGTTTCTGGCAGCACACTGGAAACGAATGTGAGTATTAGATGCTTCGTGTCAATTTCTTTACCATCACGCCTCATTCCGATTCGTTTTACATTGATGACGTTTTGTTCTTTCCATTCTTCCAGAAGTTCAGCTTCGGTCAGCTCCATGAGATCATCATCGGAAATCACACCGCGGATGGTGTTCATGGTGCGGTGTGGGGTAACTGAAATGGGTATGTCCCCGAGAGACACTAGGTTAGATAGTTTGTCATGTTGCTTTTTGTCGTGAAGTTCCAGAAGAAGGTCACCACTTGTTAGTCTGGTTGCCTTATAGCCTGGGCCAATTGTCTGAGTTAGACTTTTGGAAACGAGGAAAGGCGAGATCATTCTCGTTGTCTTTCCTGGTTTCTCACAGTGTATTACTTGATATCGGGGAAAATTCTCAGTGTTGCGACCAAAAAATTTAAATACTTCTTCGGTGCGCCCTCGTTTCTGAGGGCGATCAGAGAGTTTGGGAAAGGAGCTATCCATAGAAAATTTGCAGTTTTCGGCAGTAACGCCAGCCGCCCACCGTGGAGCCCAACAAGGGGACGCCACAGGTCTTATAAAAACAAGTGCTGCGCACGCCAGCCGTACGTCACCACTATAACCGAATATGAGATAACCTAGGCCGGCTACTCACACAGGGTTAACCCTCGCTGCCAAGATGATCGGAAGTAATATAGAAGATAGCAGAAGACAGGAAAGATGAAAAGGCGAGAGAGAAAGACGAAGATTGGAGAGAGAGACAGGAAATGGCAACTACCGATTTCCGCCGGCTGGGTCAGTCCGGGGGTGCCGTCTACGTGAAGCCGAGGCCAAAGAGGTGTGTTGCCTCCGCTGGGGGGCCATAAATGTCCAAACACCCGGCTTCGGCTCAACCTCCAGGATCCCCTTTTCCCCAGACACGGCTAAGCCACGCAAAGTTAAGCGCGGGAGGGTCCAACCCTCTTGTGCTCGGGTACGTGGTGGCGCAACTCGCCAAACGCCTGCTTGCGCAGACGCCCCTGCGGGGGCTTGTGTAAAGGATAATGTGGGGGTATGTAGAGCGAGCAAATGGTTATGAGCTTACCCAGAAGTACAGCACGAACGGCTACCGCCTCAAGTGCCGTATTGAGTGGAAGTTGCTGACAGGCTACACTTCTGTCCAGTATGATGGCCACACCACCAGATGATGCGGCAGAATCATCGCGATCTCTTCGGAACGCAATATTCTGACGTAGGAAGTTGGTGTTTCTGGAGTTTAGGTGCCTTTCTTGAACACACAGCACCTTTGGATCAAATTTATTGATAAGTTCTTGGATGTCGTCTAGGTTGTGGATTAGTCCCCTAACATTCCACTGCATTATTGTGTTCAAGTTGGAGAAAAATAAAAGGTGCTGTGTGTCTCAAAAGGGAGGAGAGTGACTTTACAGGGCCTTTGTTGGGCCCTGTAATTGGTGTTTTGTCTTTTTTAGAGCGGTCGAGAGAACCTCGCCGCTCCTTCGACGCTAGCTGCGCCGTTTGGATTGTACTGGTGTCCATAGCCTCTTGCGAGGCACTGGACACCCACTCCAGAGAGCGATGTGTGCGTCGCGTAGACTTCATCTCGAGCGACGAAGTCTTTGTCCCCACCGGGCCAGAGGTCGAAAGGACCACTATGGCCCCTGCGGCGCCCTGGCTGCTGCCGGAGCTTGTAGATGGCACTGGTGTGGAGACTTTGAGAGATGGCAGGGCAGCGTTGGCTGCTCCCACCGTAGGGGCGGATGGCGTTGACCTCGGCACGCTAGGCGTGGTCCGGGCTCTGCCGCCAGAAGCCGTTGTGGTGCCGCCGCCCGTTGCACCACTTCGGCGAAGGATGTTTTCAGTGAGAATAATGATGAGATCCGTTGTCAAACTTCACGTAATGTTATATTGATGATGATATTTGGTGTTTCGTGGCGCAAGGGCCAAATGTGGCCAAAGAGCGCCAAGACAATGAAAGATATATTTGCCATGATCAGTGAGCTCCGATGATAGGATGCGATGTGGCTGTAAAGGGGCCTAAGAACAAATCGCTGTATAGAAGCGTAAAACATATGTAGAATATAATTATGGCAGTGACGTGTGGAATGACCTGTGAGTGGTGAATAGATGAGAAGTGGTCATGGTGCTAAAACTAAACATATAGAGTAGCACGACGCCTACCGAAGGCCTTTGTGGCCAAAGACTACGAGGCACGTGCTTTCTTTAATAAAATACCGCAGCAGCGGCTTCTCCAGAGAGGCCGTGCTACAAGTCACCTGGGTATATAGCATGAAAGTTCTGTATATCTTTTAAAAACGCGATGATAGATTGGTATTTAAAAATAGGTTCGTTGCCCAAAAACATACAAGGATGTAATAGGAGATTTTGCCGTGATGGTAATGGAAAATGTCTTTTCCTCTGAGGCTCCAGTTCAGGGCACTGCAAAAGGACATAAAGTACACTGAGTGGCTCGCCACATTCATCACAGACAGGGGGATCGCCACCGGACAATAAGTATGCGTGTGTACTGTATGTGTGTCCTATCCTGAGTCTGCAAAGTGTAACCTGTGTGCGGCGTGTCTTTTATTCTGGTGGCCAATGAGCGAGATGAGGCTTGATATTGTGTAATTTGTTGCCCGTTTCTCTGTCCCACAGACGTTGCCAGTAGGCCCTGACCTTTTTCTTAATAAAGGGTTTTAGGTCCATTACAGGGACGGCTATGGGTGAAGTGGCAGCGTCTGTATGAACTGATGTGGCTAGCTTGTCGGCCAACTCATTCCCTTCGATCTCGCGGTGCCCTGGCACCCAGCAGAACACAATTTGGTGCCTGGATGCATACGCGGTGCAAATGATGGAATAAAGAGTTATAATTACGGGGTTTCTGTGCCTACTTGAAGTGTTTAAACATTTCAACACGCTCAAAGAGTCAGTGTAAATGACTGCCTTGCGTATGTCTAGCTGTTTGATGTGTTTAACCGCCACCAGGATGGCGTAGGCCTCCGCTGTAAAGATGGTTGTGTTTTGGTGTAGAACTCCCGCAGCAGAAAAGGACGGACCGACTGCCGCGTAAGACACGCCAGCGTGTGACTTTGAAGCGTCAGTAAAATATTCTGGACAAGAGTATGTGTGCTGCAATTCGAGGAAGTGCATACGGATATGTGCGACCGGTGCATGCTTTGTGACCTCAATGAAGGACAGATCACAGTCAATCAGCTGCCAGAGCCATGGCGGCAGCTCTACAGGAGGGGCATGACATCGTGCTCATGGAGCGACACATCCATTTCTTCGGCCAGACTTCTTACTCGCAGTGCGTAGGGCTTTCTCACGGAAGGGCGGTTCAGAAAGGTTTGGGCACTGGACAGATCGTTTATACTTGTGTAGGCAGGGTGCGTATTGTTTGAGTTCACTTTTAGGAAATATACAAAGGATAAGTAAGTTCTCTGTAGATGTAGCGACCATTCATTTGATTCGGCATAAAGGCTTTCTACGGGGCTTGTTCTGAACTAGAGCACTGCACGGGCCGGATTTTTCGGCCCGAGCCCGGCCCGGGCCCGCTTTACGAGGCCCGAGCCCAGCCCGGGCCCGTAATACAAAGCCCGAGCCCGGCCCGGGCCCGGGCGTTCATGACCGAGACCAGCCCCGGCCCGACCCGGGCCCGTGTTACTGAGCCCGGGCCCGGCCCGGGCCCGGGCTTTCATTACTAAGCTTAGCTAGGGCCCGCGTGTGCATGACAAGGCCCGGCCTGTAAGAAAAAAAATTCTTTTTATTTACTTACAGATTGTACCGTATCTGTCAGCCTCACATTATCGAGGTTTAATCAGCTGCAGTATATAAGCAATAAAAGGCCGAAATCTTTGTTTCTCCCACGGGAACATCAGTAATCCGGCCCATTGCCTGTGCTACTATTTTTCTGGTGGTGCGCATGCACTTACCTTGATTTCTACGATATGGTTCTATGATGTCATTTAGCATGCAAATATACAGGGCGTTTCATTTTAGCTGAACCAAAATTTTAAAGATTGCCTGTTACAGATAGCACAGTTATAATCCTTGATCTAAGCCACTCGATGAGGCGGCCATTACTTCCACGAGAAATCAAAACGCCTAATTGAAGAATTAACATTATTACTCTAATTAACTTTTTCATTAAATATTTTACGGCACATCTTTCAATCTACGAATTATAGCCGCTGAGTTCGCAAGGCGTATCCACTTGTAACGAATGCTCAGCACTAAACCAGTTTTGAGATAATAACTTTCAAAGTGTCCGACGAAATCAATCAAATAAATTTATTGTCTCGTTTACATGCTGGACGGTGATGATGATGATGATGTGTGGTGTTTTATGGCGCAAGGGCCAGTTGTGGCCAAAGAGCCCCATGCCAGTGTTTGTGAGTGTGCAGTGGGGCGATGAATTCTGAGAAGTAGATGAAGCGTGGCTGTAAAAGGGCCTAAAAATAATTGCTGTAAAGTGCGTAAAATATACATGTACTAAAATCATGGCAATGACATGAGGTGTACTATGAAATGAAGAATGCTTTGAGAGGTAATGACACGATATTTAAAATATTTAAGATGCAGTAATTGGCAAGAAGCACTACTGCCTAAACAGAGCCCTTGAACCACAAGGGCCTGGAGGCATGTGCTATAAAAAACTATCACAGCGGCATCCTCTGGAGAGAGGATGCGCTACGAACTAGTTGGGCTAATAACATGCAGGACCACATCGTTCAAAAAATTCGACGACTGCTTTGGCATTAAAAATCGGTTCTTCGCCAAGAAACATAATGGGGTGAAGCGGGACATGATATCGGTACGCTTGTGGAAAATATTTCTTTCTTTCTGTTTCGGCTTCCCGGCACTCCACGAGGACATGGAGGACGGTCAGCCTCTCACTACATCTACCACAGGTTGGAGGATCATTTCCATTCAACAGAAAATTGTGAGTACCATATGTGTGTCCTATTCTTAGACGACAGAACAGGACATCAGTTCGTCGTGTTTTCGTTGCGGGTGACCAGAAACCTAACTGTGGCTTAATTAAGTGAAGCTTATTATTTGTTTCAGCGTCCCACAAGCGCTGCCAGTGCTCTCGCAGTTTTCTTCGCAGAAAAGGCTTCAGATCTGCGGGAGGAATAGTAGCCGCAGGATTAATAGCTTGCGATGTAGTTGATGTGGCCAACTGGTCGGCAAGCACATTACCCTCAATGCCTCTATGGCCAGGCACCCAGCATATAGTCACATGCTGGTTAGATATATACGCTCTGCATAAACTGGAATAGAGCTCAGTAAGTACAGGATTTTTGTTTTTGCAGAGTGACATCAGAGCTTTCACCACGCTTAGGGAGTCTGTAAATATAATTGCTTTTTGAAGTTTTGATGCCCTTATATGATTCACAGCCGACAATAGTGCATAGGCCTCAGCCGTAAAGATACTCGTTTCCGGGTGGAGTACACCGGATTCCGAAAAGGATGGGCCGACGGCTGCATAAGATACCCCGGCATGTGACTTGGAAGCATCTGTGTAAAGCTGTGTACACGAGTATTCACATTGGAGTTCTAAGAAATGCATTTTAATGTGTGCCTCTGGCGCATGTTTAGTGACCTCCAGGAACGATGTGTCACACTCTATGAGTTGCCAGTGCCACGGCGGCAACAGTTTCGCTGGAGCCATAGGACATTGTTCAAGCAGCGGAACACCCATTTCCTCACTAAGATTCCTCACACGCAAAGAGAACGGCTTTCATGCTGCAGGTCGATTATGGAAGAGTGTGGCAGCGGTCATGTCATTTATAGTTGAGTAAGAAGGATGTTTAATGTTTGCTTGTACTTTCAGAAAATACGTGAAACTGTTGTATGACCGCTGGAGATGAAGCGACCACTGATTCGACTCTACGTACAAGCTCTGGATTGGACTTGTCCTGAAAGCACCGGTCGCGAGACGGATACCCAGGTGGTGGACGGGGTCTAGTCTTTTTAATGCACTGGGCGTTGCTGAATTGTAAATTATAGATCCGTAATCAAGGCCTGAGAGGATAAGACTTTTATACAAGTTAAGCAAACACTTTCGATCACTACCCCAAGTCGTACGCGACAGAAGCTTTAAAAGGTTCATTGTCTTCAGGCATTTTGGCCTCAGATACTTAATATGAGGAATAAATGTAAGCTTCGAATCTAAAACAATGCCTAGAAACTAATGCTCGCTGCTCACAGAGAGCTCATCTCCTTTGATTGCAATACTTGGGTCTGGCGTTACGCCTCTCTTGTTAGTAAAGAGTACGCAAGTGCTCTTCTGGGGATTTACCTTAAAACCATTTTCATCTGCCCATTTGGACAATTTGTTTATTACAAGCTGCACTTGTCGTTCGCAGATGGCAATATTGCATGACTTGAAGGCTATCTGCACATCGTCGACATAAACAGAATAAAACATAGTGCGTGGGATGACTGTGTGCAGGGAACTCATTTTTACAATAAATAGTGTGCAACTAAGCACGCCCCCTTGTGGCACACCGGTCTCTTGGGTGAATGACTTAGAAAGAGCGTTACCCACTCTTACGCGGAATGTGCGATTCGATAGGTAACTTTCGATTGTGTTTAACATGTTGCCACGGACACCCATCGCAGAGAGATCTCGGAGAATGCCGTAGCGCCATGTTGTATCGTAAGCTTTCTCTAGGTCAAGAAACACTGAAAGACAGAACTGTTTATGTATAAATGCATCCCTGATATAAGACTCAATGCGAACAAGGTGGTCTGTTGTGGACATACCTTCCCTGAAACCACATTGGAAGGGGTCTAGGATTTTGCCACTTTCAAGCACAGAGATCAAGCGCCGGTTTATCATTTTTTCAAATAACTTGCAAATACAGCTTGTCAATGCTATTGGTCTATAACTACTGGGTAAGGATGGGTCCTTGCCTTGTTTATGTATAGGGATGATCACACTTTCCTTCCACGAAGATGGAATGTAACCAGCTGCGTACATGGCATTGAAAAGACTTAATAGTGTTTTTAGGGTTTCAGGGTGCATGTGCTTAATCATTTCGTACAGGATGCGATCGCCACCTGGTGCGGAGTCATTGCAACAGTTGAGAGATGCCTTAAGTTCAGCGAGAGAAAACGGTCGATTGTATGTATCATTTGGCGCACATTTACGTTCGAGGGGCTGTCGTTCTGCGCTTTCTTTGAACTTCAAGAAGTGTTTTGTGTAGTGTGATGCACTGGAGATGTGTTCAAAATGTTCACCCAGGAAGTCAGCCTGCTCTTTCAGGCTATCACCTTCTGTGTTTACCAAGGGGAGTGATTTTGTGTGACGTCCTTTTAATGTGTTTACTCTGTTCCACACTTTTCTCTCGTCTGTATAGGAATTTATACTGCAAAGATACTGTTCCCAACTATCTCTCTTAGCACGTCGACGTGTTCTTCTGCCTTGGGATTTTGCCTGTTTGAAATTTATGAGGTTTTCGGCAGTTGGAGAGTCGCGAAGCAATCCCCAAGCCTTGTTTTGTTCTTTCCGCGCCTTTCTACAATCGTCGTTCCACCATGGGATGCGACGCTTTTTGGCTAGCCCGTTAGTTTGTTGGATTGATTTTGTGGCAGCCTCTATTATGAAACCTGTAAAGTAGGCCACAGCATCGTCTATGTTAAAGCCAGCAATGTCATCCTGAGCTAAATATGTTATTTCTCTGAAGAGGACCCAGTTTGCTGATTCAACTTTCCATCTGGGAACATGTGGAGAGCATTCAGCCTGTTTTGTTACATTTATGACGATTGGGAAGTGGTCACTTCCGTAGGGGTTCTTAATAATGTTCCAATCAAGGTAAGGTATTAGTGTACTGGATATTATGCTCAAGTCTATTGAGGAGTAGGTTTTGTGCGCAACGCTATAGTACGTCGGCTCCTTCTTATTGAGTAGACATGCATCCGAGGAAAAAAGAAAACTTTCTATTAAACGCCCTCTTTCGTCACAACGTCACAACGGCCACAACGCGCATAACACAAAGTGTTATGCGCGTTTAAATCCCCGACAACTATGTATGGCTCCGGAAGTTCATCAATGTAGTTTTGAAATTCTGTTTTCTGGAGTTGATAATTCGGAGGGCTGTATATACAGCCAATAGTAATTAATTTATTGAACAACACCGCACGAAAGGCAACTACCTCTAAGGACGTACGGAGTTTTAGTTCTCGGCAGGCAACAACTCTGTCCACTACGATAGCCACACCACCGGATGACACGGCCGTGTCATCGCGGTCTTTACGATAAATAGCATATTCTCGGAGGAAGTTTGTTTGCGTGTGTTTCAGGTGTGTTTCTTGAACACACTGCACCTTTGGATTATATTTATGTAGGAGTTCTTTGATGTCATCGAGGTTGTGGAGGAGTCCTCGGACATTCCACTGTAATATTTGTGTGTCCATTTTGATTGTGTTTTTGGCCTGTGCGTTCAAGAATATAAAGTTAGCTCACGGGCCCTTTCCAGGTGCCGTGACACGAGATTTTTCTTTTTTGGAGCGGTCGATGGAATCGCGCCGCTCCTTAGGCGCTGGCTGCGCCCTCACGCTTGGTGTTGTGTCCATGTCCTCTTGCGAGGCGCTGGACACGCGCTCTTGCGAGCGGTTGGTTTGACGTGAAAGCCTCGTCTCGAGGGACGAGGCCCTGGAGGCCACCAGCCCGGAGGTCGATGGCCCCTTGTTCTGAGATGGCGGAGCAGCGCTAGCTGCAGCCGCCAAGGGGGCGGATGGCGCCACCGCCGGCTCACGTTGTGTGGGCCAAACAGTCGCCGGAGGCCGTTGTGGCGCTGCCCCCTGACGCGCCACGTCGGCAAAGGTGTTCTTTGGCAGGTACACTACCCGCCTGCGTGCCTCTTTGAACGATATGTTTTCCTTTACTTTGATTGTCACGATTTCTTTTTCTTTTCTCCAGGATGGGCATGATCGCGAGTATGCGGGGTGCTCCCCATCACAGTTCACGCAGTGTGGAGTATTCTCACAATTTTCAGATGGGTGTTCTTGGGCACTACATTTAGCGCAAGTCTTGCGGCCTCGGCAGTTCTGTGAACTGTGGCCAAATCTTTGGCAATTAAAGCATCGGAGAGGATTGGGGATGTACGGTCTGACCCGCATCTTTAGGTATCCAGTCTCAATGGTCTCGGGCAGCGTACTTGTTCCGAAAGTTAGAATTAGGTGCTTTGTTTCGATCTCTTTTCCATCGCGCCTCATCTTAATTCTCTTGACATTGATCACATTTTGATCACTCCAGCCCTCTAGTAGTTCAGCTTCCGAAAGTTCCATAAGATCAGCATCAGAAACGACTCCACGAGTTGTGTTCATAGTGCGGTGCGGTGTGACTGTCACTGGGAGATCCGCGAATGACACTAGATTTGACAGTTTTTCGTGTTGTTTCTTTTCGCGGAGTTCCAGAAGGAGATCACCGCTTGCCAGCCTGGAAACTTTATAACCTGGACCAAAAGCTTCAGTCAATGTTTTTGCAACCAGAAAAGGTGAGATCATTTTCGCTGCCTTTTCTTTTTTCTCAGAATGGATTACATGAAATCGAGGAAAATTCTCAGTATTTCGGCCAAAAAACTTGAAAACTTCTTCGGTGCGCCCTCGTTTCAGACGGCTATCAGGGGCTGGGGGGAATGAACTTTCCATAAGTATAGGTGAATGTTTCGGCAGCGACGCCAGCCACCCACCATGGAGCCCAACGAGGGGACGCTGCAGAGCCTGGAAAACATAGGTCCTGCAAACGCCAGCTGTACGCCGCCACTCAGATATGGAATATCGAAGGTTGGCTACCCACACAAGATTAACCCTCGCCGCCAGGAATGTTGGAAGTAACTGGATGAGAAAAGGAGACAGGAAAGATTGAAAGTGGGGGAGAAAGACGAAGATTGAAGAGAAGAACAGGAAAAGGCGACTGCCGATTTCCCCCGGGTGGGTCAGTCCGGGGGTGCCGTCTACGTGAAACAGAGGCCAAAGAGGTGTGTTGCCTCCGCCGGGGGGGGCCATAAAGGTCCAAACACCCGGCATTGGCTCAACCCCCAGGATCCTCTTTTCCCCGGACACGGCTAAGCCGCGCACGCCTACACGCGGGAGGGTCCAACCCTCGTGTGCTCGGCTACGTGGTGGCGCAACTCACCAAACGCCTGCTTGCGCAGACGCCCCTGCGGGGAATGCTGGACGGTCATTTTGGACTAAAAGCTACATATGTAGCTTGACGTGACCCAAAAGACCAGGCAAGGCGATAGTGCAGCAAACAGTGTGCACACATGCACAATAATTCACATATATTTCCCGCTATCGCTGCAATTCCTCTTAGACGAAATAGCTACGAACGGAAAGACAAAGAACATTTGCGGCATGGCGAGTTAACAGAATTGGAAAAAGCTTTAACAGAATTCATTTTAAACAACACTACAATAACAATACTAGCTATACAAAACAACGCAACACCAGCTATACAACACAGCATGAGACTGAATTTTACAAGATCAACATTTGCTAAGAAAACGAAACAGGATTTACATTATATACTCAGAACCATACACAAAGGCAGAATAATAATGACATCAGATACATTACAAGCGACCAAAGTGTCAGCTGAGTTCTTTCTTACTGAAATTACCGCCATTTTTGTATCTGTTCAAAGTGAATGGTAGGTAATGTATTAACGACTGATGTTTATAGAGTGTTCTGAAGTACGGAATTGACCATACCTCAGGATTTCTTGTGTTCGCATTAATGCGACGACGCTCTAAGGAGGCTAATTGTTTTATGTAGTTCCAAGTTCATTCTGACATGGATGGCCTAATGGATGGTCAAAACGCCTAATAGAATATTTAACATAATTACGCGAATTAACTTTTTAATTAATTATTTTACGTTACATCTTTCAATCTACGTATTATAGCCGCTGAGTTCGCAAGGCGTATCCACTTGGAACGAATTCGCAGGACTGAACCAGTTTCGAGATATTAATTTTCAAAGTGTCCGAAGAAATGCATGGGCGTTCCAGTTAACTTTTTGAGGAAAACGCTGTTTTATGCATTGAAGCACAAAAGTAACTGGCCTTAGCGCCAATATAATGACATAGTATCGACACTGGTAATAATTCGATCGCAAAAGCGGTAACATGGAAATGGTTTGAGGAGTGGTTCTTTGTATAATTTATTTTTCCTTACGCGGAAACAATGTTCGTTTTTGCGGAAAATAAAAAAAAAATGAGCGTAGCTTGCACTGGCGGCGCAATGCTAAAGAGACAGCGGAGATGATGGGCACCTAGCTAGTCCTGGCTTTTGGGATAGACTAAGCACTACCAAATCATACCCAGCATTTCCCGGAATTTGTTTATTATTGATTGATTATCGATTAGCTATTTTGGCTGTCGATTGGCTATCGTAAGGTATTGGTCACGTATTTGGGCTAGGCTAAGCACTACTAAGTCATCCCCAGCATTTCCGGGAATTTATTGATCGATTATCGACTAGCTATTGACTGGCTATCAATTGCCTATCGATAGGCAATTAGTCCCCACCCTGCTCAGCTAGACTTATCCAGGCTCAGCTTCGCTAGTTCACAGGTGTATGTGCCATTGCGCTTGGCCCCTTTCTGCATTGCTGCCAGGATCGGCCCACATTTTTGGACTCGGCGGACACATTAGATGATGATGATGTGTGGTGTCTTATGGCGCAAGGGCCAGGTATGGCCAAAGAGCGCCATGACAAATGGTAATGTTATCGATGAATTGTGGATGGCGTGGACAATAAATTCCTCCAAGTAGATCTGACATGGCTGTAGAAGGGCCTAAAAAACTGTCGCTGTAAATGGCGTAAAACATGTAAGTGGTAAAATAATGACACTACCTAGTTAGTGATGTGGGCTATGGCAAATGGGTTTCGTTAAAAACGTATGATGTAACACATATAACAGTGATAGTAGGGCTTGAAGAGAGCCCTTGAGTACAAGGGCCGTTAATCACTTGCTAAAATTACCTGGCCAAATGATTTTCAGGGTGTTTACTTCATTTAAGAATTCTAAAACTATTTTCAGGTTAAAAAGCGGTTCATGGCTAAGAAAATATGATGGGTGAAGAGGTATGTTTTCACGATATGCAGAAGGGAAATACCTTTTCCTCTCTGCTTCTATAGCAGGGCACTGAATAAGAACATGGACAACTGTCAGAATATTGCCGCACTTACTACAAATTGGAGGATCATTCCCAATCAAGAGGTAAGAGTGAGTACTGTAAGTGTGTCCTATTCTTAATCGACAAACAAGCACTTCTTTATATCGTGCCGTTTTCCCAGTTATCCAGTTCCCTAGTTTTGGTTTTATCATGTGTAACTTATTTAGTACCTGGGTATCCCACTCTTCTTGCCAATGCTTCCTCAGCTTACGGCGTAGAAAATACTTTAGGTCTGTGACAGGGATGGGGATATTTGGGTCTGTATCGCTAAAGGTTACTGACGTAGCATTTTTGTCAGCAGCTTCATTGCCTTTTATACCTTTGTGGCCAGGTACCCAGCATACGACAATCATTTGGTTGCACATATATGCGGAACACAATAAGCTGTAGATGATGATATATGTTGTTTTCTGGCGCAAGGGCCAGCTATGGCCAAAGAGCGCCAAGACGTGGTGTAGTGAGTGAGCGATGGTATGATCAATGACAGTGGGTAGGTGTAGGGTGGCTGTAAAGGGGCCTAAAATCCTGCGCACTAAAGGTGCGTAAAAGACAAAATTAATAAGATCATGACAATGATGTGATAGGGGCGCAATGAATATAATATGGTATAAAAAAGCTGTGAGCGATACTAGGCACTACTGCCTCACAGAGACCCTTAGAAGCAAGAGCCTGGAGGAGAGTGCATTTCAAAATGTTGTCGCAGCAGCGTTCTCTGAAAGAGGACCCTGCTACGAATCTCTCGGGCGAAGAACTTGCAAAATGTCGATGTCGCTTAAAAAGGCTATAACTGATTCGTGCTGAAATACCGGGTCATTATGTAAAAACATCGCTGGGTGTAGGGGTATATTCTCTCTATAGGCTTGGACAAAGTGTTTCTTTCTTTCAGCTTCTAGTAGTGGACACTGTACTAGGATGTGAAGTACAGTAAGTACCTCCCCACATCTAGTACAGGTCGGGGGTTCGCCTCCAGACAACAAGTAATTGTGCGTGCCGTAAGTGTGTCCTATTCTGAGCCTACAGAATAGGACATCATTTCTTCTAGATTTCGTGGTGGATGGCCAGTTCCCTAAGCGAGGCTTAATTAAATGGAGCTTGTTATGAGTCTGGCCGTCCCACAAACGCTGCCAATGGACTCGAAGTCTCTTGCGTAGATATGGCTTCATATCATGAACAGGGACGGGCATAGATGTGTTGCCAGCTTTTGCCTCGACGGATGTGGCAAGCTGGTCTGCCAGTACATTTCCCTCGATGTCTCGGTGTCCTGGCACCCAGCACACCACAACATGCTGCCCAGATGCATAAATACTACATATGAATGAATAAAGTGATACTATTATGGGATTTTTGTGCCTTTTAAGAGATTTTAAAGCTTTTACTACGCTCAGCGAGTCTGTGTAGATGATTGCTTTGGGTATTTTCGAGTCCTTGATATGTTTAAGAGCCGACAGTATTGCATAAGCCTCTGCTGTAAAAATGCTCGTTTGTGGGTGCAGGGCGTCGGCATCTGAAAATGATGGGCCAACCGCTGCATAAGAGACGCCAGCATGAGACTTTGATGCATCGGTGTAAAATTCCGGACAGGAGTATTTATGCTGCAGTTCAAGGAAGTGCATTCGAATGTGTGCAACGGGGGCGTGCTTCGTAACATGTAAAAAGGACAAATCACACTCTACAATCTGCCACTGCCACGGTGCGACCTGTATAGTGGGTGTCATTAGACGATGTTCAAAAAGTGGGACATCCATTTCCTCAGCCAGACTTCTCACACGCAACGAGAAGGGCTCTCTTACTGCAGGGCGGTTATGAAAGAGGTGGGAGCTGGACAAATCATTTACGGTGGAATATGAAGGATGTTCACTGTTTGCGTTCACTCTAAGGAAATATATGAAAGCTGTGTAGGTCCTCTGCAAGTGGAGGGACCATTCATTGGATTCCACGTAAAGGCTTTCTACAGGGCTTGTCCTAAAGGCACCTGTAGACAAGCGAATACCTAGATGGTGGATGGGGTCCAGCATCTTCAACGCGGTTGGGGTGGCTGACTGATAAATTATGGCCCCGTAGTCTAGGCGTGTTCGTATGAGGCTTTTATACACGTTTAAGAGACATTTTTTGTCGCTACCCCATGTAGTGTGTGACAACACTTTTAAAATATTCATTGTTTTCATGCACTTGTTTTTTAGATATTTTAGGTGTGGTATGAATGTCAGCTTTGTGTCAAGAATTATGCCTAAGAATTTATGTTCCGTTTTTACAGGGAGGCTCTGTCCTTGCAGGTGAATGTCGGGGTCGGGGTACAGTCCTCTCTTTCGAGAAAAGAGGACGCAGGTGCTCTTTTGTGGATTTAGGCAGAACCCATTCTCGTCTGCCCATTTAGCCACCTTGTTCAGACCAAGCTGAACCTGCCGCTCACAGATGGCAAGGTTGCACGATTTAAATCCAATCTGTACATCATCGACGTACGTTGAATAGAACATGTTGCGTGGGATGCATAGACGCAAGGAATTCATTTTTATAATAAAGAGAGTGCAACTGAGCACCCCACCCTGCGGCACTCCGGTTTCCTGCACAAAAGGTCGTGATAAAGCATTGCCAACTCGAACACGGAATGTGCGATTCAGCAGATAACTTTCAATCACATTTAGCATATTACCACGTATACCAAAGTGGGAGAGGTCTCTCAGTATCCCAAACCGCCATGTGGTGTCGTAGGCCTTTTCCATGTCTAGGAATACAGACAGAAAGAACTGTTTGTGAACAAAAGCTTCGCGTATCTGCGCCTCAATACGTATCAAATGGTCAGTGGTGGATCGACCCTCGCGAAAACCGCACTGGTATGGGTCAAGTAGTTTGTTTGATTCTAGGAAATGTAGTAGCCGACGGTTTATCATTTTTTCGAGGACTTTGCAGAGACAGCTAGTTAGTGCTATAGGCCGGTAACTCGAAACAGACGATGGATCCTTGCCCTGTTTCAGGATAGGGATCACTATGGCCTCTTTCCAGGCAGACGGGATCTCACCGGAAGACCATACAGTGTTGTAGAGGGAAAGGAGGGTTTTCTGTGTTTCATGGGGAAGGTGCTTCAGCATTTCATATAATACACGGTCAGCTCCTGGAGCAGAATTATTGCAGCAGTTTAGTGATGCCTGTAGCTCAGCTAATCTTAATGGCTCGTTATATGGCTCATGTTTTTTGCATTTTCGTTCCAGCTTCTGTCCTTCTATTCTGGCTTTGTACCGTTTAAACGTTTCGGAATAGTGCGATGAGCTGGACACTAGTTGAAAATGTGCGCCCAGGAGGTTCGCTTGGTCTTTCAAGCTGTCGCCCTGTGTGCTTACCAAAGGGAGTGAATATGTTTGTCGTCCTCTTACCTTATTTACCCTGTTCCAGACTTTGGATTCATCTGTATACGAGTTATACCTGATAAAAACTTCTGCCAGCTCTCTCTTCTGGCCTGTCGGCGCGTTCTCCTGCCTTCGGACTTTACCTTCTTAAAATTCATAAGATTCTCCGCAGTAGGAGAATCACGTAACAACCCCCACGCTTTGTTCTGTTTCTTACGAGCGTTCCTACATTCGTCGTTCCACCATGGGACACGGCGTTTGCATGCCACACCACTTATTTCGGATATGGATTTAGAGGCGGCATCAATTATGAAGGTAGTGAAATACTCAACAGCAGCATCAATTCCTAACGAAGAGATGTCAGCCCAGGAGATGCTACTAGTAAGAGTGCGAAATTTCTCCCAATCGGCTGTACCAACCTTCCATCGAGGGGCTTGTGGTGAAGACTCATTTACTTTGGTTGTTGTAAGTAGTATTGGGAAATGATCGCTCCCGTAAGGATTTTTGATAACTTCCCATTTAAGTTCAGAAAATAGAGACGGGGAAGCTATGCTAAGGTCAATAGAAGAAAATGTTCTGTTTGCGATACAGTAAAACGTAGGTTCCTTCTTATTCAGGAGACACGCGCCAGAGGAGAAAAGAAATTGTTCAACAAGACGACCTCGCGCATCGATACGAGAGTCGCCCCACAGACTACTGTGCGCATTGAGATCGCCAAGAACAAGATAAGGTTCTGGTAATTCGTCTATAAAGGACTGAAATTCATGTTTGTGTAAGAGGTAATGTGGGGGTATGTAAAGCGAGCAACTGGTTAGAGTTGTTAAGAGAACAAGTCAACTGCCACTGCTTGAAG
>NC_051160.1:109302776-109363754 GCF_013339745.2 Dermacentor silvarum | reverse complement strand
CCCGCCATGTTGTGACGGGCGACTATGTCATCTCTCTTCCCTAGACGCTCTTTTAACAAGGCAGGTAGCCCTACCTCACTCTGTTGTGACTGTTTCTGCGAACCGGGCATGTATTCCTATTCTGAACTTTGGACGGAATCCACAGTTTCTTCCCGAAGGTATCACGCTGGGACATATAGCACCTTTAGACGCACACGACCCTGTGGCCCTTACTATGGATGCGCCCCTGTCTTCTGGAAGCCCTGACACTAGTACTTCATTTGATGCACATTTTGACGCCATGATCGCCCCCGACCTTTCGGCTGCTCAGTCTGACGACCTTCGTCGTTTGCTAGCCGCTTACAGCGACGTTTTCGATTTTGCTTCGCCCCATCTCAACCAGACAAAAGTTGTGACTCATCGCATTGACACCGGCAACGCCAGTCCCATCCATAGACGTCCTTACAGAGTGTCTGCGACTGAACGGCGCGTAATTCAATCCGAAGTCGAGAAAATGCTTACAAAGGACATCATCGAACCATCTACGAGTCCTTGGGCGTCCCCTGTGGTGCTTGTCAGGAAAAAAGACAACACCTGGCGGTTCTGCGTCGACTATCGCCACCTAAACAAGATTACTAAAAAGGACGTGTACCCTCTGCTGCGAATTGACGACGCCCTCGACTCTTTGCATGGCGCACAGTACTTTTCTTCTATAGACCTTCGGTCCGGCTATTGGCAAATCGCCGTTGACGAAAAAGACAGGGAGAAGACCGCCTTTATAACACCCGATGGGCTCTACCAGTTCAAGTTATGCCATTTGGCTTGTGCAATGCCCCCGCAACATTCGAAAGAATGATGGACTCCCTTCTTCGTGGTTTCAAGTGGTCTACTTGCCTGTGCTATCTCGATGACGTAGTTATTTTCTCGCCTACGTTCTCCAGTCATCTAAGTAGACTCTCGGCTATTCTGCGCATCCTTCGCAATGCAGGCCTTCAACTTAACTCTGCCAAATGCCGCTTCGGTCGCCGCGAGATCACGGTACTTGGCCATCTTGTCGATGCTACAGGTATACGGCCTGACCCTGCCAAAGTTAGCGCCGTTGCCAACTTTCCGACACCTCGCTCTACTCAGGACGTCCGTTCCTTTTTCGGCCTGTGTTCTTATTTTCGGCGGTTTGTGAAAGATTTTGCAGCACTAGCACGGCCCCTCACCTGCCTGCTTAAGAAAGACGCGACCTTTTCTTGGGGTCCTGCACAAGCGTCCGCCTTCTCACAGCTGATAGGAATACTGACATCACCACCAGTGTTGGCTCACTTCGACGAATCTGCGCCCACAGAAGTCCGTACCGACGCCAGTGGCCATGGAATCGGCGCAGTTCTAGCCCAACGTCAGCATGGTCAGGACTGCGTTATTGCTTATACCAGTCGCCTTCTTTCCTCGGCTGAGCAAAACTATTCTATCACAGAGCGAGAGTGTCTCGCTCTAGTTTGGGCCATCGCCAAGTTTCGCCCTTACCTCTACGGCCGACCCTTCACCGTTATTACTGACCACCATGCTCTATGCTGGCTGTCCTCTCTCAAAGATCCCACTGGTCGCCTTGGTCGATGGGCACTGCGACTTCAAGAATAC
Source organism: Dermacentor silvarum (assembly GCF_013339745.2). NCBI lineage: Eukaryota > Metazoa > Arthropoda > Arachnida > Ixodida > Ixodidae > Dermacentor > Dermacentor silvarum. The sequence continues at coordinate 109,362,146 of NC_051160.1, read as the reverse complement.
TCGTATACCGTCGTTTACAAGTCTGGCCGCCTGCACCAGGATGCCGACTGCCTCTCCAGATACCCAGTAGATCCACCAGACGCTGCCCTGAGCGACTCCAGCCCGTGTGTTCTTTCCATCTCTCAACTCTTCAACATTGCTGCCGAACAACGCCTTGACGAGTCTCTACGCAAGATCATCGACAAATTGCACTCCCACGCTCCTGATCCTTCCCTCCGCCTCTTTGTACTCCAAAACGACACGTTATATCTTCGCAGTTTACTCCCTGACGGTCCTGACCTGTTGTTAGTCATCCCTGCTCACCTCCGTTCCACTGTCCTGGAGCAGCTCCACGACGCACCAACGGCGGGACATCTTGGCGTGTCACGCACATACGACCGCGCGCGCCGCCGTTTCTATTGGCCTGGGATGTCCCGCTCAGTGCACCGTTACGTGGGCTCATGCGACCTTTGTCAGCGCCGAAAAAAGTTGACTCTGCCGCCTGCAGGACATCTTCAGCCTCTGGACATTCCTTACGAGCCTTTTCACCGCGTCGGTCTCGATTTACTTGGTCCGTTTCCCCTATCCACCTCTGGGAACAAGTGGATCGCTGTTGCCACAGATTATGCGACGCGGTTTGCCATTACGCGTGCACTTCCCACTAGCTGTGCCACCGACGTTGCAGACTTCTTGCTGCATAACGTCATACTCCAGCACGGAGCTCCTCGGCAACTGCTTACTGACCGTGGGAGACAGTTCCTGTCCAGGGTGATCGATGACATTCTAAGATCCTGCGCGACGCAACATAAACTGACTACAGCCTACCATCCACAGACGAATGGCTTGAGAGAACGCCTGAACCGCACCCTTACTGACATGTTGGCCATGTATGTGTCTGCAGACCACCACGACTGGGACGTTGCACTACCGTTTGTGACATTCGCGTACAACACTTCCAGGCATGAGACCGCTGGCTTTTCGCCGTTCTTCCTCTTATACGGTCGCAACCCTACATTGCCTATGGACACCCTGGTGCCTTCTTCTGGGTGCCCTCCCACTGAATATGCTCAAGAGACCATTGCACGTGCCGACCATGCACGTCAAGTTGCTCGCACTCGATTTTCTGAGTCCCAACTCCTCCAGCAGTCTCGCTACAACAGCCACCACAGGACCACCCACTTTGTCCCTGGATCGCTCGTTCTCCTGTGGTCGCCAGCACGACGCGTTGGCTTATCCGAAAAACTGCTCTTCCAGTACACCGGTCCATATCGCGTGTGCCGCCAAGTGACTGATGTCACTTATGAAATCGCTCCATTGCTGCCTTCGTCATCCTCTGCTCCTCTCCGCAAGGACATTGTACACGTTGTCCGTCTCAAGCCCTATCGTGCCCCGGACACCCCTTAATACTTTGTGTGCTAGTTTTTTTTGTTTTTTTGTTTTTTCATGTATCCTTCGTTCACCTGCACCGAGTCGGTGCTTTCGCCGCCGGAGGGTAGTGTTATGAGCCAGTTGTCCGGCAGACAAAGAAGATGCTGAAGCATAGAGCCGAAGAGACGAGGAAGACGTGAAACTGTGGTTCGCCATCTTTGTTGTTGTTCCCCAACATTTAGTCTTCTTGTACATAGTGTGAATAAACCCCCTTTTCTGTAAATCTCCCCGTAACAATATTGCCACGAGACAGTGAAGGGGCTGCTACTGTCGGTCGGACGAAGACGACGGCGGCGAAGTGGCCAGAGGCGCGCGACAGCCTTGCATCCGTCGCTGCTGCTTGTACAAACCTTGTATATAGCCATACTCACTCCCTAAATAAACGTTATCCCCGTAACATCTTTGGTGGAGGTGCTGGGTAAACCTGTCAACGTGCCGGCTCCGTCAACCAAGCACGGAACTTCGAAGCGGTCGCCGTCTTGGTTGCTCCGCGATGACCAGTGAAGTGTCGACGGTGCAGCAGCCACCGGCTCCTGTGATTCTTTTGCACCCACAAGACCCGGGAACCTTTTCTGGCACAGATGGCTTGGATGTCGAAGACTGGATCGACATGTACGAACGCGTCAGCAACCGCAACAGGTGGGACCCCACGGTTATGTTAGCCAACGCGATATTCTATCTGAAAGGGACGGCACGCGTGTGGTACCGGACGCATGAAGAAGATCTTACAAGTTGGGACGCTTGCAAGGCGAAGCTGCGTGAGTTGTTCGGCAGATCATTTGACCGACAGCAGGCCGCTAAAAAGGAGTTGGGATCTCGTATCCAGACGACCACTGAATCGTACATTTCGTACATACAGGACGTCCTGGGCCTTTGTCGAAAAGTTGACGCACAAAGTGGCCGAAGATGACAAGATATCGCATATTTTGAAAGGAATAGCCGACGACGCGTTTAATCTACTGGTGTGTAAGGACTGTACGACGGTCGACGCCATAGTTAAGGAATGCCAGCGCTTTGAACAAGCGAAGAGTCGCCGCATCACCCGCCAGTTCCTTCGGCTACCTAACACTGCCGCCACATCATCATGCGAAGACCCACCGACGCCTGTACCGGCTACAGCGTCAGAAGATGTAACGCGTATTGTCCGCCGCGAACTTGAAGCTCTAGCTCCTACGGCCGTTCTTCCAGACGTTCAGTCAGCCAACCTGCCCACCGTGTCACTCATAAAAGCAGTCGTCCGCCAGGAGTTCGCGAACATGGGATTATCATCGGCCGTCTGTTCCATTCGTACATCCGAACGTACCCCTGCAAATGTCACCCAGAACCAGGTCTACCCTTCGCGCTACAGAAACCCGGCTGACTGGAGGACGGCAGACGACCGACCCATATGTTTCAACTGCTCTCGCGTTGGACACATTGCCCGTCACTGCCGCAGTAGCTGGTCGTCGCCTTCAAACTGGAGCACTGGATCTTGGCGTCGTCCTGGAGGCAACATTCGACGGTTTTCCCCTCGCTCTGATCCACATGCTTCCGATGCTTCCGATGCCGCCGCTCCACACTCCAGGTTTAGCCGCTCACCGTCCCCACAAGGCCGTCGATCTCGATCGCCGCGACCATACCGGTCATCGTCCCCTGCACGGCCTGGCACCTACGCTCCGGAAAACTAAGCCGTGCAGCTCCCGGAGGTGACGCTGCATCAGTGACCCGATATACAAATCCTCTGTTGACTGTACCTACGCGCCGAAACCTTCTGGACATTCAAGTGGACGACGTCACCGTTACGGCCCTCATAGACACCGGAGCGCAGATTTCAATAATGAGCGCTGCTCTCCGTACTCAGCTCCGCAAAGTGATTACGCCCGCAATTCAGAGCACAGTACGGGTCGCTGATGGCAGCGCGTCTGCCGTTCTTGGTATGTGCACTGCCCGAGTGTGCATTGCTGGCCATCAGACCATTGGTTTGTTTGCCGTGCTTGCGCAGTGTCCCCACGACGTGATCCTCGGCCTAGACTTTCTCTCGACGCACTCAGCCCTTATCGACTGCTCCACAGGTGTACTTCAACTGGAGCTCCCTTTCGACGCCCACGTACTATCGGACACTCCCAGCCGCTTATGGTCTGTCGAGTTCCTCCACCTGCCACAGCAAGCCTCCACGTACGTCCCATTAAGTCCCTCTCCTCCTGTGTGCGATGGTGAATACGTTGTTTCCCCGATTCCCGACGTGGTCCTGATGCACTCTGTCGTTCTCCCGCACACTGTGGTTACCGTACGCGACAAAACCTGCCTGCCGCTTTTGAACTTTGGTCTTTCTGCCCACGTGCTACCTGCTGGCATCGCGCTTGCCACCATGTCGTCGTTGCAAGAATGCGCGATTTCTCTGTTAGCCGTCGACGGCCCTCGAACTGTTTCCGGCTCTCTCACGTCGCTATGTGCCAATTTCGAGAAAATGATATCAGCCGACCTTTCGCATACGCAAGCAGAAGATCTTCGCCGGGTCTTGCTGTCGTATTCCGATATCTTTGATCTCGAAAATCGCCCTTTAGGCAAGACAACAGTTGTTCAGCACTCCATCCACACCGGTGATGCTCAACCGGTTCACCGGCGCCCTTATCGCGTTTCCGCTGCGGAACGCGCCATAATCCAAAAGGAAGTCGATAAAATGCTGGCCAAGAACATCATCGAACCGTCCTCGAGTCCTTGGGCCGCTCCTGTTGTGCTGGTCAAGAAAAAGGACAACACCTGGCGATTTTGTGTTGACTATCGACACCTCAACAAGATCACGAAAAAGGACGTCTATCCCTTGCCCCGTATCGACGACGCACTCGACTGTCTTCACGGCGCCCAATATTTCTCGTCTATTGACCTTCGCTCAGGTTATTGGCAGATTGCTGTTGACCCACTGGACCGCGAAAAAACCGCATTCGTAACTCCCGATGGCCTCTATCACTTTAAAGTGATGCCTTTCGGCCTTTGCAATGCGCCGGCCACATTCGAGCGCATGATCGATTCGCTTCTTCGTGGCTTGAAATGGTCAACCTGCTTGTGCTACCTTGACGATGTCATTGTTTTTTCGCCAACATTTGACAGCCATCTTCAGCGCCTCTCCACCATTCTCGAGGTATTCCGCAATGCCGGTCTCCAACTCAACGCCTCAAAATGCCGTTTCGGACGCCGTGAAATAACCGTACTTGGCCATCTCGTCAACGCGACAGGTGTCCAGCCCGATCCTGAAAAGTTCGCGCCGTGAAGCATTTTCCTGTACCTTGTTCGGCCAAAGACGTACGCAGTTTTATAGGATTGTGCTCCTATTTCCGACGTTTTATTCGTAATTTCGCCGACATTGCGCGTCCCCTTACTGCGCTCCTCAAAAAAGACGTTGCTTTTACATGGGGCTCACCCCAAGCTGCTGCCTTTTCGGCGCTTATAGATGCCCTGACGACTTCCCCTATATTAGCGCATTTTGATCCGACTGCACCGACGGAACTTCGCACAGATGCCAGCGGCCATGGAATCGGTGCCGTCCTCGCTCAGCGTCAGAGCGGCCACGACTGTGTTATTGCGTACGCTAGCCGCCTCCTGTCCGCACCGGAGAAGAATTACTCCATCACGGAACGAGAGTGTCTTGCTGTTGTCTGGGCTGTCGCCAAATTTCGTCCCTACCTGTTTGGCCGCACCTTTACCGTCGTAACTGATCATCACGCCCTCTGTTGGCTTTCTTCGCTCAAAGACCCTACAGGACGCCTTGGTCGTTGGGCTCTGCGCCTCCAAGAATACTCGTTTTCAGTGGTGCACAAGTCCGGTCAGCTTCATCAAGATGCCGACTGTCTCTCACGGCATCCCGTGGATTCCCCTGACGTCTCCTAGCAAGACACCGACGCCTGCGTCTTGTCTATCTCGGACCTCGTTAATATACGGGACGAACAACGCCGCGACTCGGCTTTACGGTCTATCATCGACAGTCTCAACTCCGCCACACCCGACCCTTCCCTCCACTTGTTCTTCCTTCAGGACGGCACCTTATACTGCCATAATATGCATCCTGAGGGCCCTGAACGCCTCCTTGTCGTGCCTGCCCATCTGCAGTCAGATGTCCTTCGCCAGCTTCACGATGAGCCCACTGCTGGTCACCTTGGTGTCACCCGCACTTATGATCGCGTCAGGCGCCGTTTCTTCTGGCCTGGTCTCTATCGCTCCGTCCAACGATATGTCGCTAGCTGCGACAAATGCCAGCGCCGCAAGAGGCCAGCTATGTTACCTGCTGGTCTGCTTCATCCTATAGACATTCCCGCCGAACCATTCTTTCGTGTTGGGCTCAACCTTCTTGGTCCCTTTCCAACCTCGACATCAGGCAACAAGTGGGTCGCCGTAGCGACCGACTATGCGACGCGATACGCCATTACCCGTGCCCTCCCAACCAGTTGCGCTACGGATATCGCCGACTTTCTCCTTCATGACATCATCCTGCATCATGGTGCTCCTCGACAGCTTCTGACCGATCAAGGCCGATACTTTTTGTCTCGCGTCATCGATGACATCCTTCGTTCCTGCTCTACCCACCACAAGCTCACAACTGCTTATCACCCCCAAACGAATGGACTCACAGAGCGCCTAAACCGAACTCTGACCGATATACTTTCAATGTACGTCTCCGCCGATCACCGCGATTGGGACGCTACTTTGCCGTACGTTACTTTCGCCTACAACTCGTCCCGACATGACACTACTGGCTACTCCCCGTTTTATCTCCTGTATGGACGCGAACCTTCTCTGCCTCTCGATACTTTACTTCCTGTCAGCTCAACCACCACGTACGTTCGCGACGCCCTAGCGCGCGCCGACACAGCTCGCCAGATCGCACGTGAACGGCTCACAGTGTCTCAGGCTTCCTCGAAAGCCCTGTATGATAGTCGCCACAGAGACGTTTCTTACTCCCCAGGCGCTCTCGTGCTACTGTGGTCTCCGTCCCGCCACATCGGTCTCTCCGAAAAGCTATTGTCCCGCTACGATGGTCCTTACAGGATGCTACGTCAAGTCACTGACGTTACGTATGAGATCGAGCCAGTCACCGCACCAGCGCCGTCTACGCCCCCACCCTCTGCTATCGTGCACGTTGCGAGACTTAAGCCGTACGTAACTGGACCCTCTGGTCCGTCGTAGCAAGCACCGGGTCGGCGCTCTCGCCCCGGGGGGGGGGGGGGGGTAGTGCCACGAGACAGTGAAGGGGCTGCTACTGTCGGTCGGACGAAGACGACGGCGACGAAGTGGCCAGAGGCGCGCGACAGCCTTGCATCCGTCGCTGCTGCTTGTCCAAACCTTGTATATAGCCAGACTCACTCCCTAAATAAACGTTATCCCCGTAACAATATAAAATAAGATACGGCTCTAACATCAGTTCGTTTCATTGAATAATTTCAATTGTACCCTCACAATACTTTTTCCCTAAAGTTTTCACCCCCCGCCCCCCTGTTTAACCGCCGACTTCTTGGCCAATCCCCCATGGTGGGTATGCGCCATGGTACAGGAAGCCAGCAAGCAAGCAAGCTACCACCATCGTCCATTTGCTGTGAATACAACCATTTCGTCACAACTCATTCGTAACGTTTGTGGTGGAAGGTACTGGGTAATCGATACCCGAAGACGGAGGTTGAACCACAAGTTCTTCGACGGAGCCGTCGCCTTGCTAGACTTCCACCGGAGCTAGACATGTCCCACGACGCAGGGCAACAACGGTACATTCGAACTGCTGCGCCGACCAGTTCCGCAGTTCCGTTCAACAACTGAAAAGTATCGCCTGCCCTTCGCCGGAAGACCGGACGAAGACGTCGAGGAATGGATCATCCATTATCTACGGTTGCCGCCAGCAAGTGGAATAACTGCTTCTCATCTTTCGAACGTCGTGTGCTTTCTAGCGGATGCTGCATTAGTGTGGTTCGACAATCACGAGGACACGTTAACAACATGGGGAAGATTTGTTTCCGTTTCATCTCAATGAATTGACAAAACACCATCTTGTGTCATGGTGCTCCTTGGTCATATCTGGCCCTTGCGCCTTTAAAATCCACACATCATCAAGCAAGGACAAAATTGTGATCCCTATTCAGAACAACGCATCAAAAGCATGGATAGATGGATAGATTTGCATGCTTGGATAGAGTTGCAGTCCTCAAAACTACGCGGATGCTTGACACATTAGTATGATTTTCCCCTATTCACCTGCGCAGTGTTCAAGAAGAAGCTGCGCTGATGTTGCGCGTGGGGGGGGGGGGGGGGGTCAGTGTCACAAACGCCGCGGAGGTTACGGACGATGGTTATCAGGGTACGGACGATGGTCCTGCTGCAACTCTTTCGATCCCCGTCATGACACGAGGCAGTGTTGCTACGTCGTCGTCAATTAAGGCACTGCCGACCATCATTACAGATGGTCACAAGTTAAACCCTAACACGAAAGCTTGATACAGCGTCTTAGTGCCTACTCCTCGGTCCTGCAGCGTCTTCGACAGTTGGATGGAGGTTCATCCAAAACCACCGGCGCTGTCGTCGCCACAGATCAACGTAGGTTTCTAGAGCGCTATAAGAGCAATACATTCCTAATAACTAAAGTGAAAAGGAGACCGCTATCCTAATAGTTACGTTCTTGTAAACAGTGAGGAGCCTTTTAAAGGCATATGTCACCTCTAATTTTGTTACCTTAACGGATAAATAATTGCATATTTCATTTTGTCATCAATGCGTGTTTTATACGCTGCAGCTGTAGAGGCCAGAAACACAATTTCGGTGACACAAAAACTTCTCGCCAATACCACATTCTTTTCAAGATAAAAAATGGCCAACTTCTGAAAGTTCCCGCGCTGTTTGAACAAAGCAAGAACACGGTAGGCAAATGTGAGGAGGAGCTGCTGCACTTGCGAGCAAGGCCGTTGAACTCCAACCCGAGAACTAAACACCCAATTTCAAATTGCAGTCTTCACGGTTTATTTTTTCTTAATGTCACCGCGTGCACACTTCTCATTCCACAACATACAATGGTCACAGTTAGAGCTCGACATTTTAATAGAGCAGCTACGAGAAACCTTTTAGTAGGATATTTTAAGGCTCACTGTAGAATATCGTTTTGAAAAGATAGATACTGGGCAAAGAGAGCAACTTTATAACTATTCCACTATTTCTAACAACATTTTTTGAAACTCTGGCTCTGTAAGATTTTTCCCACCGAATTCATGTGCAGAAACAGGTTAGAAATACACATACTCGATTATAAAAGTGGTGGTAACTCAAGAAAAAAAGGCATTATCTAAAAAATGGCATTCTCTCAACCCCAGAGCGTATTGCTACATAGAATCCTTCACTTACACACTGCCCTCTCTCCTTAATATATTCGTCGAATATGACCTGGGTCCTTCATGTAACAGAAAGGCTAAGAATTGAAGGGTTCTGCCAGAAGTCTGCACACCAGTATAAGAATGCATGCACTATTTGTATGACTATATTTGTCTAATGTGCCAACACAATAGATGTGTCTTGTATTGTTCGCTTTCGTTACTCTTTCTACTTTTGCAATGTTTTATTACGACTTTTCTTAGCAATGAACGCTTTTTGAACGTCTCGTATGTTGCGGTCGCATCGATGCTGTTTGCTACACGTTATCATGACGGCAAAAAGATGCAAGACCTCCATCAAGCTGATCCACCTTTTAAAGCAAAGCTTTATATGTCAAGACGAAATTGTATATGGCTAGGCGAAATCGCTTGTGTACAGAAGACTATCAATCAACATTGGCTTGAGCGTCGTCGTCTTTTTCCGTAGCTGGCTCGTTGGCGCCCCTCGGGTCGAGTATTGCTCGCGTTCGGCACGTGCTCGTGCCTTTGCTCCCGCGTTCGTCGTCATCATCTTCTTCCACAGCTGGCTGCGTTGCCGCTCATCATTCCAGCTAGATTATAACTTCGGTCGTCGTAATGGGGAGGCCGCATTTACGGGGGTATGAACAATTAATTGCTCAAGAGGTTATGAGCTATTCATTATCCTACGTAACGGACAGATTCACTTTCAAAGCAATTTAGTTTCGAACAATCGCAAGCGGTATTGGCGGGCGAATGTTGCTAACCACGCCTCCGAACGCAAGTGACAACGACAGGACTGCGGGCATAACGCGTCAGTGACGTCGTTGGCTCCTTCGCAACCAAACGTGTGTGTAACCTCATAATCGGAAAATCCTTTAATGAACGCTCGAGATGAACCCAGTGATAAACACCAGGGCTGAACCTTTAGTTTCGCTGATTAACCACCTTCACGGAGTGGAAGGGCCGAGGAATTTCTTTTTAACTGTTTTTCTTTTCATAGTGAAAGAGAACAAGAATTATATAATTGCTTCAATCAATGAAGCAATTGTATATTTGATTCAGTTATTGCTTGTGGGTACTAGATTAGTAGCTGCTAATTGATGTGGTATATTTGTGTCCTTTAGGAACGCCACTATTACTACGATTTCCTACTCTTTCAGCATTATCCCGGATTACCGTATCCTGGTAAACATTCACGGAAAGCCTATGCAGACGCTTCAGAGAGTTGAGCAAGCATTGCTTACTGGAATGGGTGAAGATCCACGGCTGTTTTTTTCTTTCAGCCGAAAGCATCCATGTTGATACTTCCGGTGTAAGGGAAACATTACGCAAGCTCATTTTTGCAAGCCGCGCCGAAAGTTAGCAGGCAATTTTCGTTCCTCTGCTTAGTGTTCTTACTTTAAAAACGTATTTGTGTAAGCGCTTAGAATGAATACTCGGCCTTAAATTCCCTGACGTGCTCTATGATTCATTTGGACGCCACTAAACTATTTTTATAGATAAGTATTTTGGCCACAATAGCTTTTAACTCTGTCTTCCGTTGCTAGAGGTATTTCATGTTGTTTTGGGCTGATTTTCGAAGGAAGATACCCCAGGCGTTATTTTGCAGATTGTTGCTTCTCTACACTCGTTTTCGAGCAAGGATATAGCGTTTTTGTAGAATCCCAGAGTATTGACTAATGGCTGCTAGTGCCGCTGCAATAGCAACAATAAGTTAAGCTCCCGTTGTTCTCATTAGAATTTAGCTGTGTTGCGAGGCCTTTCCTGAGCATGTCATTCTCGACGAAAATCATCATCCTGCGAGCGGCTGTTTTCTATGGCGCGTTTCTTTTTTACATAAGGTAGCTTGTGATAAGGAGAGTTGGATGACATCAGGTATATGGTCTCTGTGACTGATGTGCTTGGGGTTTCCATTGAAATCGGGAAACGACGGATGGTGAGGTAGGAGGCAAATCAGGATATCATTTACAGGAACTTGGTGAAAAAAGCAGGCAGATCCCACGCCCTGTGGGAATCGATATTATGCGAAGCAGTTAACGAAACGGCCATGAGAGCACCAAAACGTAGGCAGCTTTTCATGACCTACATGACACGCATTTTATGACATTCATGTCATGAGTCCTCAGGAGTCCCTTTTGCTACACCTAGAGACCGTAACACGAAAGCCTTAGTCATGCTTATGACTATGACTCCGACCATCAGCCTTTAGCCTTTTCCTTCACTTAGTAACACATCCGAACCCATTGCATTGCATTTTGAGTGTTAATCTCTTTTCGTTGAGTCATTCAATTTTTTGCCGAGTCATGGTCATGACTATCACTTCTACCACCTTAGTCATTCCTTCACTTATTACACACGTCCGAACTTATTTCAGTGGTTTTTGACTGTTATTCCTTTTTCGCTGAGTAATTGTCATTTTTGCTGAGTCATGGTCATGACTATGACTTCTATAATTATATTTTAGTGTTTCATTCACTTAGTACCCACATCAGAACCCATTTCAGTGGCTTTTCAGTGTTAATCTTTTTTCGTTGAGTCATTTTCATTTATGCTGAGACATGCTCATGACTACAATTTCTTCCCTCACCCTTTAGTATTTCCTTCACTTTGTGCCCATGCCCAAGCCCATTCCAGTGGTTTTTGAGTGTTATTCTTTTTTTTGCTGAGTAACTGTCATTTTTGTTGAGTCATGCTCACGACTATGACTTCTACCAGCCTCTTTTATGGTTTCCTTCACTTAGAACCTACGTCCGAACCCATTTCAGTGGTGTGTGAGTGTGAATCATTTCCACTGGTTGATTGTCATGACTTACACGACACGCATATAAAGACATTTACGTGATGACTGACTCATGTCATACTATGCCAATTTTGGTAGCTACCAAGTTAATGAAATGACCATGAGAGCACCAAGACGCAGGCGGCTGTTTCATGACCTACATGACACGCATGTGATGACATTCATGTCATAACATATCATTTATCTTCTTCATATACTCTTGTCATAGTATGCGAATTTTTGTAGATACCAAGTTGAGGAAACGACGTTGAAAGCACAAAGAGGTAGGCGGTTAGATAGATAGTTGAAGGCGCTGCCAACTATAGTGGCACTGACGGGAAGTCCGCGCGTGGTCTCCGAGACGAGAAGCGGGGTGCGGGTGCGTGCAAACCCTTAGAATTGTTCCCTTGCTTGCCGCAGGCAGAGTGGCACATTCTGAGTGACTCAAGTTGGCGAGTGTTTCATTCAAGGGCAGAATATGCCCAGTGCGTTCTAGTCGCATTTCGCTAAGGCATTGTCGCGAAAGGCGTTCATTGAAAAGCGGCCTATATCCAGTGCACTTATGGGGCAGCCGGCTAAGGTGTCGGATTGTTGTCTTTGGAGAACCGTTGTGGCATGTGTTGGATTCCACTCAGCATCAGAGACATTCAAAGCATCTTGCTTGGCTTGTAGAGCGCCCAATTCGCAGTGGCACATACGCAGTTACCTATGTTGGCGTCAAAAAAGCGCATTCATTATCGGCACGCCCCTATTGGCACAGATATATATATATATTGAAAGGGGGATTTGTTGAAACTCGTCCGAGGGATCGCAAGTGGCTTTTTAAGCACAGTCCTAGCTGTTGGCATCCGCAGCTCGAGGTCGGGTCTCGCGCCGAAGCGATGGCAGTGCCCACGGCGCCTGCATGCATATTCCCCACTACAATTGCCCCGCTGCAAAGGTGAGCCATCCTGGCGACCTAAGGTGATGACACGATGAGGGGGTCGTGGTACGGCTTCAGGCGGCTGATGTGAACCGTCTCGCGGCCATGGCGGCGCTTGTTCGAAGATGGTGTCACCGGTTCGATCACGTAGTTGACAGGCGATGTACATTCGACGATCCGGTACGAACCCTGATATTTTGGAGCAAGCTTTGGGCTAAGGCCTGGAGATTGGAATGGCAGCCGAAGCTAGACGTGAGAATCCACGGCGAAGGACTGTGTTGGCTGATCGGGGTCGCGGCGATCTTTTTGGATGCCTTGGGTATCCGACGTGAATGAGCGAGCCAGTTGACGGCACTCTTCAGCATGTCGAGCAACTTCTGAAAGCGGGGTGAATTCAGAGGCGTCCGGGTGATACGGAAGTACAGTGTCAAGGGTAGATGATGGTTCACGTCCATAAAGAAGAAAAAATGGTGAGAAGCCTGTGGTAGCCTGAGTGGCGGTATGGTACGCGTTAGTCACAAAAGGGAGGACGTCGTCCCAATTGGAATGATCCGACGCAACGTACATTGTGAGCATGTCACCAAGAGTGTGGTTGAACCGTTCCGTTAGACAATTAGTCTGTGGGTGATACGCCGTAGTGGTGCGGTGAATAGTGCGGCACGCTGCCAGTAGCTCATTAATAACGTCCGACAAGAAGACGCGGCCTCGGTCGCTGAGCAGCTCTCGCGGTGCGCCGTGCCGTAAGATGAAATGCCGTAAGAGGAACGCTGCGACATGGCCAGCAGCCGAAGCAAGTGCAGCAGTTTCGGCGTATTTTGTAAGGTGGTCTACTGCGACAATTATCCAACGATTTCCGTTAGCAGTGCATGGAAGGGGCCCATAAAGGTCGATCCCGACTCGGTCAAAAGGACGTGCAGGACATGGTGAAGGTTGCAGTGGGCCTGTCGTATGAGGAGTTGTCATGCGTCGCTGACAGGCTGCACATGACCGAATGTATTTGCGCACATAATAATACATGCCTCGTCAGTAGTACCGCTGGCGGAGCCGCTCGTACGTTTTCAGGACGCCAGCATGTGCTTGTTGTGGGTCGGCGTGGAAATAAGTGCACATGTCGGAACGCAAATGGCGAGGGATGACGAGCAGCCATTTGCGACCGTCTGGCTGATAGTTCCGGCGGTACAAGACGGCGTTCCGCAGCAAAAAATGGGTGGCTTGGCGGCGAAGGGCTCGAGGGCATGTATCCGTTGAAGAAGTAGTTAGAATGTCAATGAGAGATGCAATCCACGGATCCTTTCTCTGTTCAAAAGGCATGTCATAAACAGTAAGCGTAGCAACTGGGCAGTCCCTGGATGCGGGTTGCGTGTCGTCGGATCGCATAGGTGACCGGGAGAGGGCATCCGCGTCAGAATGTTGACGCCCGGAGCGATAGATGACGCGAGTGTCAAATTCCTGGAGTCGAAGAGCCCAACGTCCAAGACGCCCTGACGGGTCTTTCAGTAACGCAAGCCAGCACAGCGCGTGGTGGTCTGTCACAACGACAAGGGCAAAATTTGCTTAAAGCCCAAACTATAGCCAAACACTCTTTTTCTGTTACAGAATAATTGGTTTCTGCCTTTGTGAGGGCACGACTAGCGTAGGCAACCACATATTCCGGGAATCCAGGCTTGCGTTGCGCAAGGACGGCTCCAAGACCAACGCCGCTGGCGTCTGTGTGAACTTCGGTCGGAGCACTCGGGTCGTAGTGACGGAGAATGGGCGGTGAGGTAAGTAGACGACGCAGAGTGATGAAGGCTTGTTCACATGCCGGAGTCCAATCACGAAGGTCACCAGGCCCAGCCAGGAGCTTCGTCAGAGGTGCGACGATGCAGGCGAAATTGCGCACAAAGCGACGAAAATAAGAGCAGAGACCGACAACACTTCTGAGCTCTCTCACTGTAGTCGGCCGCGGAAATTCTGCGGCAGCACGAAGCTTGTAAGGGTCGGGGCGGACGCCGTCTTTGGAAACGACGTGACCAAGTATGGTCAACTGGCGGGCTGCGAAGCGGCACTTTTTCAAGTTAAGTTGAAGGCCGGCGGTGGCAAGGCAAGTCAGAACTTCGCGTAGACGAGTGAGGTGAGTGGTGAAATCAGGCTAGAAAACTACTAGGTCGTCTAAGTAACACAAACACGTCTTCCATTTGAGGTCGCGCAAAAGATTGTGCATCATTCTTTCGAATGTCGCAGGTGCATTGCATAGGCCGAATGGCATCACCGTAAATTCATACAGGCCGTCAGGCGTAATGAAAGCTGTCTTCGAGCGGTCGGACTCATCCATCGGGACTTGCAAATAACCCGATCGCCAGTCCAAAGAAGAAAAGAATTCGGCACCATGTAGGCAATCCAGGGGGTCATCTATACGCGGTAGAGGGTAGACATCTTTTCGTGTAATCTTGTTAAGGCGACGATGGTCCACACAGAAACGAATCGAGCCATCTTTTTTCTTAACTAGTACCACGGGAGACGACCAAGGACTACATGAAGGTCTGATAAAGCCACGTTCAAGCATGCCCGCAACTTGCTCAGTAATGACACGACGCTCGGTGGATGACACGCGGTACGGTCGCTGGCATAATAGTGCGTGTCGCCCCGTATCAATGTGGTGAGAAACGGTACTTGTGCGGCCTAATGACGATTGGTTCAAGTCAAAAGAGGCGTGAAAGTCAGTTAAAAGGGTAAGTAGGTGCTCACGTTGTGTCGGGTCGAGGTCATCGGCAATAGAGCGACAAAAAACATCTGGTGAGATCCGGTCAGATGGCACATGGGGCGTCAGTGCTGTTACGTTAGTTGTAGCCTGGTCGTCGGCAGCAGAGAAAGACACAATAACGTCATCGTCCACAGTCTGGATGGTGCCAATAGTCTCGCCACAGCGCAACGCCAAAACGTGCGAATTTGGGTTAGAAACCAGTATTTGCGCAGCACCATGGTGAACCCTGAGGAGGGCGAAAGGCAACGATATGGGGTGGCGGCGACTGAAGACGGCAGCGGGTGTGAACAAGACCGGCGAGTCCGCAAACGATGTGCATGAAAGAGGGACAAATACAGCACTGTGTGGAGGAAGGTCAGTATCTGAAGCTACACAGATCCTGCTAACATCAGGAACTTGCAAGTCGTGAGATGGCAAATCGCACAGAACGGAGAACTGAACCTAATCACGTGCACAGTCAATGACGGCATGAATGGCGCGACAGAAAATCCCAGCCGAGAATCACATCGTGGGAGCAACAGGTTAGCACAATGAATTCAATCGAGTACAAAATGTCTCGAATCAGCACCCTGGCAGTGCACATAGCGACGGGCTGAATTTGTTGAGCGGTGACTGTTCGAAGCGATAGTACCGAAGGCGTCATGTTCACTTTGCGTAATAAACGACAAATCTTTTCACTAATCACGGATATGGCGGCACCTGTATCGACGAGCGCAAAAGATTTGATGCCATCCACTGACACTTCAATAACGTTAGCGGGGGAGGCGCGAGGACTTCGATTTTCCGGCGACGACGCAGTTCGTGCCTCAGGAACTGCGGAAATCACTTTGCCGCCTCAGTGCTGGCACGGGGCCGACGACGCATAGGTGAGAGGGAGTGGCGGCGAGGGGAAGGCGAGCGACGAGCACCAAAGGGCTGGTACTCCGGATCTGGTACGTCATCAGCAACGTAGACTTCCGGTGGCGGCTGTTGTGGCATACGAAATGGTCGGAATCCGTAGCTGGGGGCTCGCGTGGTGCCCATGAAGGCCGGGAAACGCCGGCGGCAGTAGCGTGCTACATGTCCCGGGGTGCCGCAGGCGTAGCATATGGGGCGGTTATCAGCAGTGCGCCAAGGATTTGTATCCTGCTGTTGTGCACCGAAGAAGTGAGCGGCCGGCTGCCGAGTCAAAGGCGCAGGAGGGAACAGCGGCGGGCGAGGCGCTGAAGGCGGAGGAGAGAACACCGGTAGGCGAGGAGCCCGTGCAGCCGCCTCAGCATACGTCAAGAGGTGCGGCCACGGGAGCCGGCTGAGACGAAGATGGAAGAGCTTCGGTCACTTGCTCTTGAATCATCTGCCGCATCGCTGGAGCCAAAGAGTGAGAAGGCGTCTCCGTGTTCGGCAAAATGGAGAGCTGTCGCGCAACCTCCTCCCGCACAAATTCTTTGATCTAAGTCAGCAAAGTTGTCTGGTTGTCGCCAATAACCAATGCTGCTACCGAATCTTCCGTGGGTGGTGGGCGTCGAGCTAAGATGCGTTGTTTCCGAGCTCGTGAAAACTTTGGCAAAAGTTGATGACGTCAGCCACGGTACGCGGATCCTTCGCTAACAACATTTGAAAGGCGTCCTCATCAATGCATTTCATAATGTGTTTTATCTTGTCCTGTTCTGCCATTTACGAATTCACCCGCCTACACAGGTCAATGACATCTTCGATATAGCTGGTGAACGTTTCACCGTGAAGTTGCGCGCGCCCACGTAGGCGTTGTTCAGCGCGAAGCTTGCGCACAGCGGGACGCCCCAACACTTCTGCAAAACTGGTCTTGAATGCAGTCCATCTAGTTAAATCGTGTTCGTGGTTTCGGAAGCAGAGGTTCGCGACGCCGGTAAGGTAAAACAACACGTTGTGCAACTTGGTGCCATCGTCCCACTTATTGTGCCGGCTTACCAGCTCGTACGATGACAACCAATCCTCCACGTCATGATCATCGGTGCCGCTAAAGACGGCAGGATCACGCTGGCGCAACACACCAGAAACGATGACCGCTTAAGGCTGAGGTGTATCTTCCTGGGCGGTGTCGTCAGGCATGATCGTAGCAGTGGGTAGCGTCCGGCTTCGGAGTTCCAGTTTTCGAGGTTACCCAGCACTTCCATCAAATGAAAGGGGGATTTATTGAAACTCGTCCGAGGGATCGCAAGTGGCTTTTTAGGCACAGTCCTAGCTGTTGGCATCCGCAGCTCGAGCTCGGGTCTCGCGCCGAAGCGATGGCAGTGCCCACGGCGCCTGCATCTATATTCCCCTCTACAATATATATATATAAGAGTTGTGAAGAAATGGGTTTAGTTTACTGGAGATGGACGATGATCCGGCCTCTCAAGCTCTTCGTTCTCTTCGTCTTCCTTCCTCTCTTTTTGTACCTGCCTTTCGTATCCGTTACATTTCCCCCCAAGCAGACGAAGCCCGTGGGGCGAGTCAGGATGGACAAGCAGGGTAGGAAGGCTTCAGGCGAGCAATGTGACTCAGCTGAGTTCTGCTTGATCGCCGACCATTGCACAGGAGGCGAGCTATTACCTAAGTAAGTTCGCTCAGGCGGTCCACAACTACAAATGGGCCTGAATATTGTGACAAAAGCTTTTGGCACAATCCACGCTTCCGTTGCGGTATCCAAAGAAGGACCAAGTCACCTTTTTCGAACGATACTTGTACGTGACGGTCGTCGTATCGCTCTTTCGAAAGACTTTGCGAGGCCAGAGTACGAAGACGAGCTATTCGACGGGCTTCTTCGGCGAGACACAAAATCTTCGATACAGAATCGTCATTGTGCAGAACGAAGGGTAAGAAAGTGTCTAGAGGGCTTCGCGGTAACCTTGCATACAGGAGATAAAATGGGCTATAGTTCGTGGTTTCGTGTTTCGCCGTGTTGTATGCGTACGTGATGAAAGGTAGCACGTCGTCCCAGTTCTTATGATTGGAGGAGACGTACATGGCAAGCATGTTGGTCAGCGTTCTGTTTGTTCTTTCAACGAGGCCATTGTACTGTGGATGATACGGCGCGGAATGACGGAACTGTGAAGTGCACAAACGAAGTAATCTTCAATGGTATCAGCAGTGAACTGGCGAACACGGTCGCTGATGACGACACGTGGTGGGCCATGACGAAGGACCACGGAACGCAGCAGGAAGACCGCCACGCAAGCAGCAGTTGAAGAGGCTATGGCTGCAGTTTTTTCATACCGTGTAAGATGGTCTACGCAGACAATTATCCAACGGTTGTTGTTGTTGGATAGCGGGAATGGACCCAAAAGTTCAATGCCTACTTGCTCGAACGGCGTACTAGGCGGTGTAAATGGACGAAGGGGACCCGGGGCTGCGGTGGTCGGTCGCTTGTGACGTTGGCACGTTCCACAACTAGCTACATAGCGCTTGGTTGTTTCGTACATCTTGGGCCAGTAAAAGCGCTCCTGCGTGCGGGGTAGCGTTCGTACGAAGCCGAAATATCCGGATGTCGCATCGTCATGCATGGCGCGTAGAACGTCGGAGCGGAGACTCTCGGGGACAACAAGCAGAAAATCTGCTCCACGCCCGGAGTAATTGGTTTTGTAGAGCAACTCATCACGGACAGTAAAGCGACCGCTGCCTTGAGAAGTACGGGCGGCAACAAAAAGCGGATCGAGGGTAAGATCATTCCGTTGTTCTCGCTGAAAGTCTGCCGTGTCAGGGAACGTACAAGTAACAGCAGCGAGACAGTCGTCAAAATTCTCAGCATCGCAGTCGGTAGTTGCAAGAGGAATCCGAGAGAGGCAGTCTGCGTCAGCGTGACGACGGCCACTCTTGTACGATACCACAAAGTCGTATTCCTGGAGGCGCAGCGCCCAACGTGCGAGGCGATCAGCGGGATCACGCAGACCGGCCAGCCAGCATAAAGAATGATGGTCGGTGATAATCTTGAATGGCCTACCGTAAAGATAACACCGAAACTTCTGTACAGCGAAAACAGCTGCCAGGCATTCTTGTTCCGTAACCGTATAATTGCGTTCACGTTTGCTCAGGCAACGGCTGGCATATGCGACATGTTCTGCGCCACTGTGACGTTGTACAAGCACCGCTCCTATACCGATGCCACTAGCATCAGTGTGAACTTCTGTCAGGCAAGATGGATCGAAGTGACGCAAGAGGGGTGCTGACGTTAGTATAAACTACCATTGAGAGAATGAAGCGTCACACTCTGGTGTCCAATTGAAGGCCGCATCTTGTCGCAAAATACTTGTCAATGGGTAAACGATGTCGGCAAACCGGGGAACGAAACGACGGAAATACGAACATAGGCCAATGAATGAGCGAAGTTCTCGTGCTCACTGCGGTGGCTTGAAGGAGCTCACTGCTTCAATCTTACGGGGATGGGTCTGACGCTATCCTTGTCGACTAAGTGTCCCAGGACTGACATTTTTTTTTTTTAGTTTAGAACCAGTCCAGCTTTTTCGATGGAGTCGAGAACAAGGCTGAGGCGTTCGTTATGTTCTTCAAACGTGCGGCCAAATATTACATCATCGAGGTAACAATACCAGGAATCTGGGACATCATCGAACAGCGCCTCTAGCAGCCGCCTCTGAAAAAATGCGCAGTTTCTATGGGAGAGCGTCGTTTTTTCCCAAATAACTAATCATAGAAGCCATCTTTCAAAGTATTACCGTGGAAATAGGCTCTAGAAGCTTAGCCCGACATCTCATGCAAGCGGTACCATTACTTACGACAGAAAACCCATTCCAAATTGCGGGCGAAGTTCGAAGTATGGGAGTCTATGGAAAAGGCCATATTTTGGAGGCATTTTTCGCCAGTAAAAAGCAATTTGCGATGAGCCTATTGCATCGATCGACGTATTACCGGGGATTTATCAACTTCAATGACTCAGCTTTCAGCTATTTGCAACAGCAGCTCTTGAAATGGCAAAAAAGTCGTTCCAAAATCGCAGTTTTCATAACAAGGTCGCAGAATTTATTGTGGTACGTATATAAACCTAGGTTTTGCCCCCCCCCCCCCGCAGCACGTCGAACCGATAGCCGAGTGTTCTGCGTGACCACAGATTAGGATCACGATACCACAATTGTGAGTTCGCATGTTCGAAGCCAGCGGCACCGCTATTTTTTGTTCCTGTGTCGCTGCTTAGTTTGACGGTTTCCCGCCAGATGGCATATTCCCAAATGCAGGTCATTTAGTTACGGTTCTTGTTTCGTTTCGATATGAGTTTCAAGAGCTCGTTAATTAGGTTGTCATTTGATCAAATAAGACGAGAGACTTTCATGCACAGACAAAATAAGCGGCTAAGAGGAACAGCTGACTAGTCATTCCAGAAGATAAACTGAGTTTAGCTATGTAGCGTTAAACTATGTAGCTTTAAATAATGCACATATTTTATACATCGCCGGATAGGGGTCATTGGAGATCGCTGGGCGAGGCCTTCGTCCTACCATAGAGATAAATATAGTCTGATGATGATGTATAAACATTGCCGGAGGTGACCACCCCTCATCCAAGAAATATTTTTACAGTTTAATCATATATTTATTTGGCTGTCAGCACTCGAAGGCATTACGGAAGGAAGTGGGTTGAGCAGGCTAAACAAGTAATGCAACTAATAAAAAGTAACTTTTTAATCATATAATTTTACCTGGTGCTACGTGGAAGAAACTTCAGTGCGCACCAGGAAGGCAGCGTTACAATTATGCCATATTACCTGATATTACAAAGCATTTAAAAGGAACATAGTAAGTAATTAACAAATTCAGATTACATGACGTACGCTAGTTGATGATGAATGAAACTTGCGTTTATTAGTACTCCTTAGGATTTATTTGGGCCCCGCAGGGGCGTCTGCGCAAGCAGGCGTTTGGTGGCTTGCGACACCACGGACCCGAGCACACGGGGGTTGGACCCTACCACGCGTAGCCGTGCGTGGCTTAGCCGTGTCTGGGGAAAGGGGGATCCTGGAGGCTGAGCTAATGCTGGGTGTTTGGACCTTTAAGGCCCCCCGGCGGAGGCAACACACCTCTTCGGCCTCTGCTTCACATAGACGGCACCTCCAGACTGACCCACCTGGAGGAAATCGGCAGTCGCCTTTTCCTGTCCCCCTCTTCAATCTTTCATCTTTCTCTCTCACCTTTCCATCTTTCCTGTCTTCTAGTCACTTCTCACTTCCGAATTTCTGGGCGGCAAGGGTTAACCTGGTGTACTTATCCAACCTTGGGTATTTTATATTAGTTTATAGCGGCGATGCATGGCTGGCGTCTGCAAGTATTCCATCCTTGTAGCGTCCCCTTGTTGGGCTCGGTGGTGGGTGGTTACCATCGCCGTCGAATTTACCGTTTTTTATATGGCAAATCCTTTTCCCCCGTTACTTGATCGCTCCCTGAAGAGGGGGCGCACCGATGAAAGTTTCAACTTTTTTGTGAAACCGAAAGAAATCTTCGCCAAGTACCACGTGATACATAGTCAAATGAAGCTAAGAAAGTCCGTACGATATCACCATTCGTTGTTGCAAAAAGTCTGACAGAGGCAATCGGCACTGGTTACAAAGTGACTAAAATGGGAAACGGCGACCTTCTTCTGGAAGTACGCGACAAGCTTCAATACAACAAACTGTCAAAACTTGTTGCATTTGGTAACATCCCTGTCTCTGTGGGCCCCCATAGATCAATGAACACTGTCCGCGGTGTCATTTCTGATGACGACCTCCTTGAACTCAGTGAAAGCGAGCTATTGGATGGATGGCAAGACCAGAACGTGGTAAAAGTGCAACGAATTAATTTAAGGCGTGATGACAAGGAAATTCCAACCAAGCATGTAATAATTACCTTTGGAACAAGTGACCTCCCTGATTCAATAGAGACCGGCTATTGTAAACTACGCGTACGGCCGTACATTCCCAATCCGCGTCGATGCTTCAAGTGTCAGCATTTTGGGCATGGGTCTCAAAGCTGCCGAAGGCGCACTACCTGCGCAAAATGTGCATCTAAAGAACATGCCTCAGACAACTGCACCTCCACAACCCATTGTGCCAACTGTGATGGAGACCACCCCGCCTATTCGCGATCGTGCCCGTCATGGAAGAAAGCAAAACAAATAATACAACTCAAAGTCAAACTAAACATTTCTATTTCAGAGGCACGCAAGCGTTTTTCTGCCCACAATCAGTCTAGTCCTTCCTACGCCGATGTGGCGCGCCGGGGGGCAGCGTCACATCCTGCGGCGGCCGCCTGAGTCACACAGAGTGTGACGGCGGTTACGCCATCAGTCCCCCTGGCAGGAGCAGCCAGTGCTGTTCCGCCACCTACCACGCAGGGCCAGCAGACCTCAAGGCCTGCCGGTCCCAGGGCCACTGCTCGTGCAGACCAGCCCCAAAAACCCCAGAGTATGCCCGCTCCACGGGCATCATCCAGCGCCTCGCCAGAGGCGATGGATGCAAGCAGCTCTACTCCGGCGTCCCAGGCGCCGAAGCAACGACGTAGCGCCATGGAGCGCGCCGGGAGAAAAGAAAAATCCCATATCACGGGGCCTGAAAAGGTCTCGTGAGATAATTTGTCTCCCTTGACACACAGCACAAAACACTTCCAATATGGCTACGCAGATAATACATTGGAATGTGAGAGGTTTATTACATAATCTTGATGACATTAAGGAACTCTTACATAAGCTAAATCCAAAGGTGCTGTGTGTTCAGGAGACGCACCTCAATCCTTCACACACTAACCTTATCCGACAATATGCTATCTACCGCAGAGACCGCAATGATGCCCTCACCTCATCTGGTGGTGTGGCTATAATAGTGGATAAGGTTGTCGCCTGCCAGCATTTACAGCTGCAAACGGCCCTTGAGGCAGTTGCAATCAGAGCCGTGCTGTTTAATAAGTTAGTCACAATTAGTTCTCTATATATCCCTCCCAGCTATCAACTTTCCAAAACAGAATTCCAAAGCTTTATCACAGAACTTCCCGAACCTTACATCATAGTAGGCGATTTAAATGCACATAACCACCTCTGGGGAGATTCTCGTTGTCATGCAAGAGAGCGCTTAATTGAAAATTTTCTTTTCTCCACGGATGCATGCTTGCTCAATAAAAAAGAGCCAACATACTACAGTGTGGCACACAAAACATACTCATCTATAGATATAGAGTGGGCACGGCGCATCGACCAAGAGCATGTTGGTTAACAGGCCGTTCTTCTGCCTTGTGCAGGTTGTATTGATCAATCTATTGGTGGCTATTGTTCTACTATCAAGAGTGATTGTCTATGCCTTTTGGTTCTGCCGTGGCCACGGAAGTGCTTGGAAATTGCCTCTGATGTACATTACATGTGCAAATTGCTGCTCTGTGGCGATATCGAATTGAACCCTGGCCCTGACAAAGCTACTCGTGAATTGCTGGAGGAGCTGGTGGAAGGCCAGAATACATTAAGTTCTGAAATAAAAGCGCTTAGGGAGCAACAGACGAGTGTCGAAAGGACAATAAAGGATTTGTGCTCTAGATTTTCGGAATTGGAAAAACAAATTACGCGAATAG
Organism: Dermacentor silvarum; assembly: GCF_013339745.2. NCBI lineage: Eukaryota > Metazoa > Arthropoda > Arachnida > Ixodida > Ixodidae > Dermacentor > Dermacentor silvarum. Next base: position 109,338,424 of record NC_051160.1, on the reverse strand, counting down.
ACACCCTGGAGCAGACAGTTAGTTCCCTTCAGAATAAGATTACTGACTTAGAAGATAGAAGTAGGCGATCAAATCTGCTTGTGTTCGGAATAGAAGAGGAACCCGATGAAAATGAGGATATTCTTAAAAAAAAGTTCTTGACGATATTTTCTCCAAAATACTTGCTGTTCCCTGCTCCTCTGTAGGACGAATTCACAGGCTTGGCAAACCAGGAAGAACAAGACCAGTAATTATCTTTTTCCAGGATTATAATGAAAAACATAACCTCTTGAAGAATGCTTATAAACTTATAGGCAAAGACATATCCCTTCAAAGTGACTACTCGCCCAACACACTTAGAAAACGCAAGCTATTGTGGGAAAGTGCTAGGAAAGAAAAAAAGGAAGACAAGAAAGTAATTTTATTAAACGATAAACTGCTTGTGAATGGAACACTATATGCATGGGATGATGTCAAGAATAGACGAGTGAAGCTACCAAGCCGCCAGAGTGGTTCTCATGCACCTTGACTTGCGACTCCCAATTACCAAACCCTTAGGTTATTAAACATCAATGCACGTAGTGTCCTAAACAAAACTGAAAAACTAGAGGCGATATTGCTTGAATATGATCCTCACATAGTTGTAATTACAGAGACTTGGCTACGTGAAGAGGTTGATGACGCAGACGTCTTTCCTCCCAACTATCAGGTATTTCGCTGTGACCGATGTTCTCGAGGGGGAGGGGTTGCGGTCCTTGTGAAACATGGCTGTGATGCTACCGGCATGCAAGCAATCGCTGGACACGAAGCTATTTCTTTAAAAGCATCATGTTTCGCTTATTCCTTCCTAATTTTCGCAGCTTACAGGCCTCCAGATTCACCAATAATATTCCTAAGTGATCTTGCTGATCATATGTCTACATTTAGGAGCGAAAAAATTCTGGCGGGCGACTTCAACTTGCCAGGAATTGACTGGGAACGCCCATCTCCAGTTTCCGGCCTTGGCTTGCATGCTGATAAATTATGCGATATAATGCTCTGTCACGACCTTCAACAAGTTGTCTGTAGGCCAACACGTGTGCAAGGTGATTCTTATTCAGTGCTTGACCTTGTATTCTTGAGTCGTTCTATTGAAAATTTATCAGTATCAGTTGAACGCGGTTTGTCAGATCACAGCATGGTCTACGTTTCGTTTCCTATGCGTGATATGAACAAAGCGCCCACCACTAAAACAGTTTCATTCAAAGACTTTTCACATGCAAATGATGAAAGTGTGTTAGATTACTTGCAGTACTGCCTTGACAGTTTTGATGGTTCTGACGTTGTTGAACTATGGGAAAAATTCAAGAACATTTGCTTCCATTGCATAGAAAACTTCGTCCCGACAAAAATAAAGAGAACATGCAAAAAAAAAATCCTTGGATTAATCGAGAAATCATACATCTCACTAGAAAAATTAAACGGATGAAACGTCGTAGAACTGATCGATGCATAATTCAAACTCAAAAATTGGATCTTACTGAAACCATAAAAACTGCGAAAAGGTATTACTTTGAGCACACACTGCCGGAGTTAATTCAAAACTCCCCCCAAAAATTTTGGAATTACTTAGCGGAAAAGAAAAAGCCTATTAACCAAATTATGCACGAAGGCGCATTACTTGTGGACAAGACTACCATTGCTGAACAGTTTAATATACATTTTCATAGCGTTTTTACGGTTCCGAATCCATGCAGATTTCGCAGTGATGCATTTCGTTTTCCTGACCCAGGGATTGTGTCACTGCCCGGATTAACTTCAATGTTGTTAAATCTTAAAACGAAATCGTCTCCTGGTCCAGATGGAATTCCAAACATCTTTTTGCGCCGCTATGCAGAAATAATATCAAAATTTCTCGTTATAATTTTTCGCACCTCATTTGCCACAGGAAAGCTGCCTTCTGATTGGAGGACAGCTTGCGTTGTGCCTGTGCCTAAAAAGGGTGACAGGACGTTGGTTTCTAATTATCGTCACATCTCACTCACTACCTCTTGTTGTAAGTTGGCAGAGCGTATTTTAGCCTCCTATATAACTAAATTTCTTAATGACAATGGTCTACTCTCACCTGTTCAACACGGATTTAGGAAAGGATTGTCCACTGTGACCCAACTTACTTCTGTTATACACAACTTTGCATCAGTGCTTAACCACTCAGGGCAGGTCGATGCCATTTTCTTGGACTTCCGAAAAGCGTTCGATGTTGTATCCCATGTAAAACTAATATACAAACTTGAACTAATTGGACTTCCTAAATTTGTAGTCACGTGGGTTTCGTCATATCTCACCAACCGCACTCAGTTCGTTAATATTGATGGTCATCATTCAAATGATTTACCAGTTAATTCAGGTGTCCCTCAAGGAAGTGTACTGGGCCCATTGTTATTCCTGATATATATAAATGATATTGTCAGCCCTGGAGCCAGCCTCTCGAGATAGGCAGTGAGAGTTTGCCTATTGAGGGAATTGGGGTTACCAGTAGCAGCGATGGGGATGTAGGCGATTGTATACGTTTGCTGTGAGGGCGGCTTATTGTAGTTGAGCTCACTCACGCTTGAAGTCCTGGGAAGTTTCCTCTTCAACCGGCGGTTTGTGGTCACGGTATATCCACCGTCGGATTCCATGTCGTCCACGTCAGAGCCGCTCGATGACCCTGGCAGAGTCATGTGCAGATGGTCGGGCGCAGCAGACCGACGTGGAGGTTGAAGGCCAGCCCCTAGCCGTGGCGGCAGAGGGCGCGGGACGTCCGTCATTGCTTTCGAAACTCTACCCGCCACGGAGGCGTCGGTGCGCACAAAGTTAAATGAAAAACCAGAGCGAAGCAGGAAGAGCAGCTGATCAAGAACTCGTCTTCTTCCCAATCGCCATCGCCGTGAGGTTCTGTATAAAGTCCAAGGGCGATAAAATCGTCGCCGCTCCCTGTATGCTGTAGGTGCGAATGAAATCGCGTGTAGGACGCGCACTTACACTGAAAGTGAACTTCCGGCGGAGAGGAAAGGCGACGTCTTCCGTCGTGTGAAAGGTCGTGAGGGATGGGAGAGAGAGAGAGAGAGGGCGACGTTGTGTTGCGGCACCAACTGCATATCTCGCGACCGGGCGCAAGGGAAACTGGCAACTCAATCTTGCACGCGAAAGGAGGAAAGCGGGAAGGCAGTGCGGTTGGGAGGGGGCGGCTGTTCTGCCAGCAACTGCGTACTTTGCGCGGATGCGGGCGGTCGCGCGCACCGTATCTTGAAATCGATCTGCACACGGGTCCTACCTTTGTATGCGCTGTTAATTATTATTAAATTATGGGGTTTTACGTGCCAAAACCACGATCTGATTATGAGGCACGTCGTAGTGGGGGACGCCAGAAATTTAAACCACGTGGGGTTCTTTAACATGCACCTAAATCTAAGTACACGGGTGTTTTCGCATTTCGTCCCCATCGAAATGCGGCCGCCGTGGCCGGGATTCGATCGCGCTACCTTGTGCTCAACAGCCCAACACCATAGCCACTGAGCAACTACGGCGGGTTGTATGCGCTGTGCTTTCGTCACTCAGTTTCCGTTGAAGTTTGCTTTTGCGCACTGAAACCATGCTTGTTAATTCAGTCAGTAAGTGAATGTGTCCAAGTTTATACAGCCGATAAAACTGCTATACTTACTCCGTATAGCTCTGTATTATTTTGCTATCGCAGTTGATGCTTCGCCTTCCGGGCGAAACAGACTTTCTTTTTAACTTTGTAGTAAGAATACTTTCATAATATTACTTTATTCCAAAAAGTTACAAAGAAAGCAGCGTACAAATCCAGCCCTGCCAGGCAGTGCCTGCCAGGCAGCGGAACGGAGCAGTTATTGCAATTGAGATATTTTCACATTCAAAGTAGTCTATAGCGTAAGGGCCTTCTAGCGTAAGGGCCTCGGAAGCCCAGGTGACACGTCATCGAAGACCCTCGGACCCCGAGTTGAGGGAGCGTGATGATGAGGACAAACGTAAGCGAAGAGCCGCATTCGGGAAAGCGTTGCTGAGGCCACATGTCAGCGTCGTCGGGCCCTCCAGGAATCCAACAAAGGTGTCGCACGCATCTGCAAGCTAGCGCCGAGTCGCCGACTTCCCCGGTGCGACGGCCAGGTTTCAACGCGAGTTTCTCAATTGGAACTTCGGAGCCAGCAGCAGGGCGTGTGACAGGTTGTGATTCGAACACAACGTGGTTCTCTACAGTGCAATTCGTTCGGAGGAACACCGAAGAAACACGCGACAAGCTTGGCCTCCTCCCATTTTCACGACAGGGGAGGGGCTACAAATTTTTGTGAATTTTTTTTTTGCTTGAGCAAAATATTCTATTTCTTCGGACCTAAACGGAAATGCAGACGTCAGCTATATATGGTTGCTAAGTCTAAAGTTATTATATCCGAGGTAGGATACATTGCACCAAAATAACCCTAGCCCCCTGAGGAAAATACCAACTTAGGAAGAAAGGAGACAATAGGTTATAAAGCTTAAAGTTATGGCTTTTTGGCCTAGTTCGTTAGATACATCGGGTGTCTGATACATCAGACAGCTGATGTGTCTGGTGTAAACCGGACGGGTGCTATGAGCGCCCGTCCTGTTTCCTCGTTCTTGTCCGTGTCTTCTAGCGCTATGACTCCCTCTGAGGAAAGAAAGGATCGAGACTATGAATCGGAAAAGGCGACCGGCCGATTTTCCTGACTAGTTAGCCCAGCGGTACCATCTACATGAAGTCGAAGCAAAAGGGCTGTCTTTCCTCTGCCGAGGGGCCTTAAAGCTTCATGCACGCAACTTTGGCTCAACCCTAAGGTTTCCAATTTGGCTCACCATGGGAAAACCACGCAATGAAAGTCGCGGGATGTTCCAAGCCCGATGTGCACCCCATGTGGCACAGAGGCAATCGACGGCCCACGCTAGCATCCCTGCGCACTACCGGCTACGACTTCGACCCGCCACTCCGGAAACCAGCCCCGTCAAGCGAAAGCGACAGAAAATGACGCCCACGGCGCGTTGCGGTTGAAGCCCCTTGATAATTTTAAAGTACCGCCACTCTTTGTACTCTGCCGCCGGCGCACAACCTCCTCGCCCCCTCTTCGCCCCTCGCGAGTCACCTCCGCGGCAGGCGGTCTTGCGCCCGTTCTCCTGCACGATGATTGGTTTCCCTGCCGTTGTCATTGGAAACTAGGGGATCTTGCGTTTTGCTTGTGTTTTGCTTTTCTCGTTCACTCCATTTTCCGCCTTAGCTCGATTGGCTCGGCGTATAGAGAACGTCGCACGCTAACATTGCACGCTGTTTCGTGCACTGTCTGCTAGCGCTATGCCGTGCTGCTGCGCATATAACTGCAGCAAGAAGCGCGATGATGGTTATGCACTTTTTACGACACCGCAAGGAATGCGTGATGGTTGCGCAAGAAGCAGTGGCTGCACAACATTAGCCGAAACAACTTTGTTCCGACAAGGAACAGTATTGTTTGCGAGGTAAGGCGCCTTTCTCATTGCTCGTATCAAAGCATCCCTTAATGCTGCATTTTTTCAATTCTTCCGGCATGCTCATTAGCGTTTTTGCTGCTGCAATTTGTACGTTGCATGAAAATGGAGTTCTCAGAATACTGAATATTTTGCTGGGACTCCATCACCTCGTACGTCGTCAACTATTATTCAATCGTAAATGCAGCAATATAGATTCTGTTTTCCACTGAACAAATATACCCGAACATACAGCCTCTCGATCGCACTTTTCGTGATTGTTAGGATCCATTGCCTGTTTTACTGAAAATCGAAATGGCGGCTTGTAGAGGAGCTATTTACAGCTTACTTCGATGTGTATGTCAGTCACTTAAATACAATAAATGCAGGGCCTAAAGAAAATTAGTGGCAAGTATATCCGTGGTATTGCAGGAGATGAGCGCCAGCTAGTCCCCATTTGAAGGCGAGACCCTTAGTTGGATATGTTTTAAGGTGAGCGTTTGAAGTACAGAAAGTAACGTGGCCTAATGAAGGCCAGAAGGCAGCCAAAGCATGTCCAGCTGTGTATAATAGATTATTAATGATTAGCAAAGTAAATGCATGACTGATTAATGATTGTATTAAGGTGGTTTAAGGTCGATTAAGGTGGATTAAGGTTCTATAAGGAGGGATGGGGTCGATTAAGGAGGATTAAGTTGGATTAGAGTGGTTTAGGGTGGATAAAGATGTAATAATGAGGATTATTGTGCATTAACGTCGATCAATGTGCATGAAGGAAGATTAAGATAGATTAGGGTAGATTAAGTTGATTAAAGTGTATTAAGATTGAATAAGGTGGATTAAGGTCGAATAAGGTGGATTAGGTCGATTAAAGTGTATTAAGGAGGATTAAGGTGCATTAAGGTCGAATAAGGTGCGTGAAGGTGGATTCTGTCAAAAAGGTGGATCTTGTCAAATAACGTTTTGCGCGTGCATGAAAATAAAGCATCTTCCTGACCATTCTTGATTTTTTTGTGATAAATGTTTTTCCGATGTCTAATCAGTATCTATTCGGTGTCTAATTCGGTGTCTCTGGATGTGTGCTGTTGTTGTTACAAAATCTTCACACACTCTGAGTTACCGCGCTCTGCTAGGCTGCGTCCAGGCTAGCGCGTCGGTTGCGCGTCCGCGCACGCTCAAGGATGACAGCTCTCATGCCCTTTTAGACGTACTTCTCCGAGCCAGCTGCATTCCGTCCCGGCCGTACACTAATGTGCAGCCGCTCCTTTCCAACTGGCGTGCGCCACATGGCGTGCTCATCGAAACACGTTACCAAATTTGGGGACGGCGCACCATCTGCTGCAGGACGCGGCAGTTAACTTAGATGACACTTGGCGTGGCCGCGGCAAAGGGCGGCAGCGAACGACAGTCGCATGCCACACCAATTAGGCCTATTTACACTCGTTTTAATGTGCTGGCATGCATTTACCTGGGATTGTCTATATGTCTATGTATGTTTGCATGTATTTCTGTATCCATTTATGCTCGTACCTGACCATTTTCCCGCTTACCTGGGTCAGTGGGTAGTCCGTGGTAGAAAAGCCACCGCATCGAGCTATTGTGCTGAGTGACAGGGTTCAAAAAATACCAAACGGCATCGAGATACGTATCGCTCTTCAACGAATCTCTTCCACGCCGACATGGGTCAGTGAAGATGTGCGATGCGTCGGCACCGCGGTTCCAAGAAACCATGTGACGCCAAGCACTGGGTAAATGCCACTCTGTGCTGGTCTTCAATGAAGCTCTTTGATACCAACTGGGGTCACAAGGTAAATATATATATATATATCTGTGCCAATAGGTGCGTACCGATCTTGAATGCGCGTTTTTGACGCCAACATAGGTAACTGCGGATGTGCCACTGCGAATTGGGCGCTCTAGAAGCTAAGCAAAATGCTTTCACTTTCTCTGATGCTGAGTGTAATCCAACACATGCCACAACGGTTCTCCAAAGACAACAATCCGACACCTTAGCCTGCTGCCCCATAAGTGCACTGGATATAGGCCGCTTTTCAATTAACGCCTTTCGCGACAATGCTTTAGCGAGTTGCGACTGGAACGCACTTGGCATATTCTGCCCTTTAATGAAACACTCGCCAACTTGAGTCACTCAGAATGTGCCACTCTGCGTGCGGGAAGCGAGGGAACAATTCTGAGGGTTTGCACGCACCCGCACCCCGCTTCTCGTCTCGGAGACCACGCGCGGACTTCCCGTCAGTGCCACTAGAGTGGGCAGCGCCATCAGAAGGAAGCACGAGAGGGGAGCGTGATTGCCACGTGACGCGTTTCTCAGCGCCCGTAGGCACCAGTGCGGCATGCACTTCGGAGGCCACGGGCAGGCTTCAGGGCGTGGCCTAAACAAAAGAAAAAGTATTTACTTCCCCTCAAAACACAACTCACCGGAGAAAATAAAAACACGAAAGAACGCTCGAGGGTAAAAAAATGCGAATTTCTGAGAATGCAACCAGCACCTAGGCAATTTCTACCTATTTGCTCCCATAGACGAACTATCCTCACACCATCGAAGGACTCCTTCAGACATCCTCAAAGAGTCCAAGGCCTCAACAACAAAACCATTTGCTCTCGGAAACAACGGCTTCCGCATAATAAAAAGACTAATAATAGAAAAATTTCCTTCATAAATCTTGTCAAATTGCTGAAGTGTTTTCATGTGAAGTGTTTGTATGTGCACATGTCAACTATATTCATTCTCAACACATTTAGGAACATATGAAATTTGAGGCAAGCCGATGGACAGAAAGAAAATAACCATTCAATCATCCATTATAATTTCGAAGCACGTTGTTTATTCAGAATTTCTTGTTTTTCAAAATTCAAAATACAAATTCATTTTTATTTATTTCTCTCTGACAAACATCCAGACCCATAGAGACCCAATAAAAAAGTTTGGATCTTTAATCAACAAAGAACCACATTACCGACCAGAAGACATCTCAACCATCGGGAAACAAGCAAAACAAATTAGCACATCAAGATGAAAACATTACATAGCTGCATTTCCTTGTTACCTCAAAAAAAATTCCCAAGGATGTCCGATACCTTGGTTGTGATTTCGCTTGGTGGTAGAACAATCTGTCTTAACTATTTTACTATTTCTTCTTTCCATTTTCCCTTTTCCAAATTTACCTTCTCGCTATATATTTCTTTATATATTTTAATTCGGCAACGCGATAACTTTAAAATTTTTCATAGGCCCAGTACCATTTTTCTCTCCTGTTTCACTCTACTTGTTTTCGACCTGTTTCGACATGAGTTAGGACCATTTTCATAGTCATACGACAGGTCCAAGTCAAGTCCCAGACTCTTTGAATGATAAGCATTTCGTTTCCTAGTCTGTGCAAAGTTCTAACGTGAGGCCGCTCGACGTCACGGATCTTGTCACCGATAAGCGCGCACGGCCATGCATCAGTTCGCTGGCCGCCATTTGCGGTCACGGTGCACCCGTTCGCACGCCGCTACTGGCCTGGTGTCACTTATCCTTGCTGCACTCGCCGTTTCTGTTGTGTGCGCCAGAAATAAACGTTGCTCGGTTGCGCTCGTTGCGCAATTTTGTACGTCGGCCTCCAACTTGCAGATGCAACAATGGGCCTTCGAAAATATCAAGCGGTGGACCAGCGTAAAAGAGCAAACTCTCTGCAGATACTACAGAGGTGTGCGATGCGTACCGAAATGGTGAAGCAGGAGGCAAAGCGACGGGCCGGCTCGATACGCCCAGCCATGGAGCGGGAGCATCAAGAGAGGCGACGTGCGGCCGAAGAATAGCGGCACGCCCAGCGCACGGCCGTTGATGAGGCAGCCAAGACCAAGCGGCACCGATTGGCAGACCGGCACTTGCAGGCCGCAGATGCGTACTTTCAAAAGCACTTCGTCAAAGACGAATTTATTGTGATTTGTAGCGTCTGCGACCAGCTCTGAATCCGATCGTACGTCGTCGGAGTTTCAGGGCCCACGCAAGTTGCGGTCCTCGAGTGAGTGTTCCCAGAAAAGATGTGCGATCGTGTGGGCTTTGCGCCACATGCAGGGGAGAAATGATTCGCATTCACTTACACAGTCATGGACGATGGTTTCTACAGTAATATTTTTGTAGAAGTGGGAAGTCGTTACATAATATCGAGAAACATCGAGTCCATCTGAAGTCGGCTCAAAACATCTTGTCTTAAAAAAAGAATGCTGACGAAACACTGCGGGAGTTAACTCCCTTGAAGGCAATTCAGTAAATAATTGTTTTGAGTGCAATAAGAAGCATGGACTCCCAGTAAATACGGCAAGATAGGGACTGGTAGCCCAAATGGTTAGCTTGTTGTAAACAGTCATGGTCCTTTAGAGACATCTCATCTGAAACGTTCTAACTCCTTTTACCGTGTAAATCATCAAACCCTTTATTATGTCACTATTCCGTGCTTTAAGCTGAACTCGTAGAGGCCAGCTGCGCAATTTAAGCGACACAAGAAGCTATGCGAATCATTTTCTCGCCATTAGCCTTTTCTTTCCAAGAAACATAAGTTCGCTTCTTCTGAAAGACTTGACCCTTGTTCTAATGTACCGCAAAACATCTAGCCGAAGGTCACGAGAAGTTGCTGCACTTGTGCAGTGCAGTACTCCTACTTGAGAAGGCAAATGAAGCACTCAGGACAACCCTGCTGGTGTCACGGTTTTAACTGCGTATTAAGCTCGAGGTTCGGCTACAAATCGTTCGCAGAAACTTCGCCGAGCTATGACGTCACTGCGTTGCCTAGCAACCACTTGGCACAGCTGCACCTTGCTTCGGGGAGCTTCGCGCAAGTGTCGTGACGTCGCCGCTCAGACTTCCGCATCGGTTCTCCTAGCCGTGCTGCGCCTAGCTCTGACCTCACTAAGCGTCGCCTAGCAACCACCTGGCATGTCTGCGCCCGGCCGCGCAACGCCGCACTGCCGCTTCCCGTACATCGCTAAGCTTCGACAGTCATGTAGGCGGACCTCGTTCGCGACCTTCGTACAAAGCTCCGTGACGCCGCGACGGCGGCACATTGATTAGTGTATCTGCGCCGAGCACATCGTTTTCGCCGCCTAAAGACATCTTGGCATAACATAGCATTTACATAGCGAAACTTTGTCAAAATCTTGTCATAACATAGCAATAAATAGCAAAACACGGTAAAATCTTGGCATAACATAGTAATACATAGCAAAAACTCAGCAAAGCTTCGTATACCTTGGTCGACCCCCAGCTGCGCTGTTTATTCAGCCTTGCACCGCTAGTGGAAGCTACCCTCATTTTTTTATTCGTTAAAAAATCATCATGTGCGCACGTCACATTGCACAACAACCACAAGTCCCAGCCAGGCACTGAAATGTGAAAAGAACAGCTGCCAGTTACCTTTCTTGTAGTACGACATTTTGACATCCACCATATCATGCCTTATTGGAAATCAAAAATTGTTTAGCAAGAACAGTTACCTAAAAACAATCTAGTCTGTCTAGCAACAATTTCCGGTTTGAAACAGGCTCTGCAACATATTTAAATGCGAAGCATTTCTTATCGAGCATTTGCTACTTTGACAGTCTCTATCTGTCTATCTTCTAACCGCCTACCTCTTTGTGCTTTCCATGTTGTTTCCTTAACTTGGTATCTACCAAAATTGGCATACTATGACAAGAGTATATGAAGAAGATAAATGATATGTTATGACATGAATGTCAACACATGCGTGTCATGTAGGTCATGAAACAGCCGCCTGCGTCTTGGTGCTCTCATGGTCATTTCGTTAACTTGGTAGGTACCAAAATTGGCATAGTATGACATGAGTGTATGACGAACATAAGTGATAGGCCATGACGTAAATGTCGTGATATGCGTGTCCTGTAAGTCATGACAACCACCCAGCGGAAATGATTCACACTCACACACCACTGAAATGGGTTCGTACGTAGGTACTAAGTGAAGGAAACCATAAAGGAGGCTGGTAGAAGACATAGTCGTGAGTATGACTCAACAATAATGACAGTTACTCAGCAAAAAAAGAATAACACTCAAAAACCATTGGAATGGGTTTGGGTGTGGGCACTAAGTGAAGGAAATGCTAAAGGATGATGGAAGAAATTGTAGTCGTGAGCATGTCTCAGCATAAATGAAAATGACTCAACGAAAAGAGATTAACACTGAAAAGTCACTGAAATCGGTTCTGACGTTTGTACTAAGTGAATGAAACACTAAAGGATGATGATAGAAGTCATAGTCATGACCATGACTCAGCAAAAATGACAATTATTCAGCGAAAAAGGAATAACACTCAAAAACCACTGAAATGGGTTCCGACGTGGGTAGTAAGTAAAGGAATCACTGAGGTGGTAAAAGTGATAGTCATGACCATGACTAAGCAAAAATGAGAATGACTCATCGAAAAGAGATTAACACTCAAAATTCAATGGAATGGGTTCGGATGTGTTACTAAGTCAAGGAAAAGGCTAAAGGTTGATGGTCGGAGTCATAGTCATAAGCATGACTAAGGCTTTCGCGTTACGGTCTCTAGGTGTAGCAAAAGGGACTCCTGAGGACTCATGACATGAATGTCATGACATGCGTGTCATGTAGGTCACGAAAGAGCTGCCGACGTCTTGGTGCTCTCATGGTGGTTTTGTTAACTTCGCAGGTCCCCGCACACTGCTTCGCATAACATCGATTCCCATAGGGCGTGGGATCTGCCTGCTTTTTTCACCAAGTTTCTGTAAATGATATCCGGATTTTCCTCCTTCCTCACCATCCGTCTTTTCTCGATTTCAATGGAAACCCCAAGCACATCAGTGACAGAGACCATATACCTGATGTCATCCAACTCTCCTTATAACAACCAACCTTATGTAAAAAAACGCGCCATAGAAAACAGCCGCTCGCAGGATGATGATTTTCGTCGACAATGACATGCTCAGGAAAGGCCTCGCAAACATCTAAATTTTAATGAGAACAACGGGAGCTTAACTGATTGTTGCTATTGCAGCGGCATAAGCAGCCATTAGTCAATACTCTGGGATTCTACAAAAACGATATATCCTTGCTCGAAAACGAGTGTAGAGAAGCAACAATCTGCAAAATAACGCCTGGGGTATCTTCCTTGGAAAATCAACACAAAACAACATGAAATACCTCTAGCAACAGAAGACAAACTTAAAAGCTATTATGGCCAAAATACCTATCTATAAAAAATGGTTTAGTGGCGTCCAAATGAATCATAGAGCAGGTCAGGGAATTTAAGGCCGAGTATTCATTCTAAGCGATTACACATATACATTTTTAAAGTAAGAACACTAAGCAGAGGAACGAAAATTGCCGACTAACTTTCGGCGCGGCTTGCAAAAATGAGCTTGCGTAATGTTTCCCTTACACCGGAAGTATCAACATGGATGCTTGCGGCTGAAAGAAAAAAACAACCGTGGATCTTCACCTATTCCAGTAAACAATGCTTGCTCAACTCTTTGAAGGGTCTGCATAGGCTTTACGTGAATGTTTACCAGGATACGGTAATGCTGGATAATGCTGAAAGAGTAGGAAATCGTAGTAATGGTGCCGCTCCTAAAGGACGCAAATATACCACATCAATTAGCAGCTACTTATCTAGTACCCACAAGCAATAACTGAATCAAATATTCCATTGCTTCATTGATTGAAGCAATTAATTCTCGTTCGCTTTAAGTATGAAAAGAAGAACAGTTAAAAGAAATTCCTCGGTGCTTCCACTCCGTGAAGATAGTTAATCAGCGAAACTGAAAAGTGCACCCCTGGTGTTTATCACTGGGTTCATCTCGAGGGTTCATTAAAGCTTTTTCCAATTATGAGGTTACACACACGTTTGCTTGCGACGGAGTGAACAACGTCACTGACGCGTTATGCCCGCAGTAAGTCGTTGTCACTTGCGTTCGATGTCCCGAGTTTGCTCGGTGGCGTGGGTAGCAACATACGCCCACCAATACCGCTGGCGATTTTTCGAAACTAAATTGCTTCGAAAGTGAATCTGTCCGTTACGTAAGATAATGAATAGCTCATAACCCCTTGAGCAATTAATTGTTCCTACCCCCGTAAATGCGGCCTCCCCGTTACGACGACCGAAGCTATATTCTAAGCAGGAATGATGAGCGGCATGGCAGCCAGCTGTGGAAGAAGATGATGACGACGAACGTGGGAGCAAAGGCCCGAGCACGTGCCGAACGCGAGCAATACTCGACCCGAGGGGCGCCAACGAGCCAGCTACGGAAAACGACGACGACGCTCAAGCCAATGTTGTTGATGATAGTATTCTGTACACAAGCGATTTCGCGTTGACATATAAAGCTTCGCTTTAAAAGGTGATGTTTTGGAATCAGAAGTGCGCACGCGGTGACATTAAAAAAAATAAACCATGAAGGCTGCAATTTCAAATTGGGTGTTTAGTTCTCGGGTTGGAGTTCAACGGCCTTGCTTGCAAGTGCAGCAGCTACTCCTGACATTTGCCTACCATGTTCGTGCTTTGTTCAAACTGCGCGGAAACTTTCTGAAGTTGGCCATTTTTGATCTTGACAAGAAAATGGTATTGGCGAGAAGTTTTTGTGTCACCGAAATTGTGTTTCTGGCCTCTACAACTGCAGCGTATAAAACACGCATTGATGACAAAATGAAATATGCAATTATTTATCCGTTAAGGTAACATAAAATTAGAGGTGACATATGCCTTTAAAAGGCTCCTCACTGTTTACAAGAACGTAACTATTTAGGATACTGGTCTCCTTTTCACTTTAATTATTAGGAATGTATTGCTCTTATCGCGCTCTAGAAACCTACGTTGATCTGGCGACGACAGCGCCGGTGGTTTTGGATGAACCTCCATCCAACTGTCGAAGACGCTGCAGGACCGAGAAGTAGGCACTGAGACGCTGTATCAAGCTTTCGTGTTGGGTTTAGCTTGTGACCATCTGTAATGATGGCCGGCAGTGCCTTAATTGACCACGACGTAGCAACACTGCCTCGTGTCATGACGGGGATCGAAAGAGTTACAGCAGGACCATCGCCCCAAACCTGATAAACATCGTCCGTAACCTCCGCAGCCTTTGTGACACTGACTCCCCCCCACGCGCAACATCAGCGCAGCTTCTTCTTGAACACAGCGCAGGTGAATAGGGGAAAAGCATAATAATGTGGCAAGCATCCGCGTAGTTTTGAGGAATGCAACTCTATCCAAGCATGCAAATCTATCCATCTATCCATACGCGCAGACGCGTACTTTCAAAAGCACTTCGTCAAAGACGGATTTATTGTGGTTTGTAGCGTCTAATTTACTGTAGCCACCTATTGTTGATAATTAGAAAGTTAATTACCGTAATCCGAACACTCGAATTCTAATCATAACATGACCAAGATATATATTTTTCTAATTTTAAAAATTTGGTGCAGGTAAAGAAACACCCTGTATACCACGGAGAAGGTACAATCTTGCAATCTTGTGTGAACAAAATAGGAGAGCAGTGGGAACATTTCAAGTAACAGAATAAAATGAAAGCGATAGAAAGATCCCGCGTTTTATTGTTCGAAGCCGAAAACAAAGAGAAAGAGCTTAAGACGATGCTTGAGAGGCTAACAACGCCATGGACGCCTGCACCGACACGCGGCTTAGTTCGCCCTTAACAATTTCTCGCGGCCAAGTCATCGCGTTTTCTAGCGAGACTTTTTTCAGTGACTACGCTCGCACTTAGCCGTAGTTCTATGTATTTTTAGCACATTTGTGTTAAAGTGTTTTATATAGTCTCAGTATTGAATAAAAATTATTTATTCCTAGGAAACAAACAAATTATGGTATACGGCTGTCATGGCACCTCTCTGGCTCAGTTCGCTATTGATTGTCTTTCTGTTCGTTCTTTCTTTTTCCAGCCCTTCATGGTAGCCTCAAGTGCATGCTCGCGAGAGAAAACGCGAAATTAGAAGCATGGACGGAACGTCTTGAGCGATAAACTTTCGATATCCAACAGCTTACGTAGCTTCCATAGCATTGCACCTGATGTAAGAAACGGAGTACACTGTCATACCACCGACCTACCACGAAAGCGGCCGAAAGAGCCAAATAAAGCTAATTGCTTCAAAACGGCTTTCTCGTGTTGCTTCAGACCCATATTTCCTGCGTAATTATGTCCCGGAAACTGCACGATATCTACACAAGTAGGCTTTTCACGCGGTCTCAAACTTCGTTGCATTTGGCCTTTATCGAGGCTGACTGAATCACCTGCGTCAACGAGGACGTTCACACCCACATCTCAATGTCATTGTTTCTAGAAGTACGTTGGCCTTTTGCAGCTAAGCCAGGGCGATCTTCATTATAGAATTTGAATGCTCCTTTGTCTACAGTTCGCCGCCTGGTTAAAAAAAGTTCCTAAACCTTGCTCAGGAGGACGCACGTACAGACCCGGAAGAATCGATGCCCTGTGCATTTGATGATGGGATTGAACGCCAGACTTGGTAGTTAAGACACTCGATGACGACGTACTTAAGACTGTATGGGGGTATCTCTAGCTGTTTTTTCTGCAGTTGTTCTTGACAGTCCTTGGTCATGCCAGGCAATAGAAAAGAAGTGACCGACGAGTTTGACTTTTGGGTTGGGCAGTTGAAACAGTCGTTACTGGAAGAAATAATCAAGAACAGTCTCACTTCAGTGCTTGAATGCTTTTATATAATAGCATTTTACCATTGGGCTCATGTTAAAAAAAGGTAAAGAATCTAATAGGGGTCCCGTATGCTACAACTGAGAGTACTTGAAGCGAAAGCCGGAGCGCCGCTGACTCATTGACACGACGACCACATTTTATTGCGATAGCAATTATATGAACACTCTATGTAATTTCTACCGTCGTCGTCACCGTCGTCGTCGCCATGAGGTTCCGTATTAAGTCCACGGGCATCGCCGCGCATCGTACGATGTATGAGCGAGTGGAAGCATGCGACGGTGAGCCGGCAATCGCGGCTCGCGCACACAAGGGCGTGAAGCGGGAAGTAAGCGCAGTCTAGTTCTAGTTGCGCACAACGCTCCGGAGGAAGTGTGGCCAGGTAGAGGGGCCGCGCTTTACGGCGCCCGCGCGCTTCCATCGGGCCGGAGTAAGATCCCTGTATTTTTCAATGGTAGCGCAAACCCTTCCTCTCCGCGCCATTTCCTCCTCGCCCATCCCTCTCGGCCGCCAACCCGCCATTAGTGAGCGAAGCGCGCGGCCGCTACCGCCCGCTTTATTTCGCATCGCATTGTCACATGTAAGAGGTCGCCTGTGGCGAGAAAAGAAGAGGACGATATAAACAGGGCGTTCCGAACGGCGCGAGCGCGCGAGGCGCGTGAGCCGAGGCATAATCGAGTGATGAACGGCGCTGTCCGTTGATTATCGACGTGGCTTCGGGCCAGGAAGGTCGCATCTCCAGCTACGCTCTGGCGACGGGAGACTTGGGGGTCTGGCCGAGTCCGTGACGTTGGCCGTCCAAGGTGTGGCCGTCGACCTCGGCAAGTTCGAGCGAGGCTCCTGGACTGGCTGCAGCCTCTCACGGCAGGACCGGGCACCCCAGAGAGGATCCCCCTTCCGCGGCAGACCGGCACGTTCGATTCTCCACTGGACGCCACGTCGGCACTCACGAAGAGGTAGCGAAGCATGCCGACGCTAGGCCCATCCAGGTGGGCCTAAGCAACGCCGAGCGCCATCGCTGACGAGCTGACGAGCTCATCACCGACGAGCTGACGAGCTCATCGCCGACGAGCCGACGAGCTCACCGCCGACAGAGGAGACAACGCGAGGCGTCGGCACCTACGGCACTCTCAACGCTTCGGACGAGCCCGACACGTGTGCGACAAGAACTTCAAGACGACGATCCGTAAGAGACGATCACGTTTTGTTTACGACGCAGTTAGGCCGGGGCCAAGGTGGCCAGACTTTGACGAGTCAGCGCTAAGACTGACGTAGAGACTCTAAGACGGAGTTAGGCTCCGAGACAGAGATAGATTATCTTCTGGTAGTGTTGTATTTAGTTTTGCATTTTCGGTTGAGTAAGCATTTTAGTTTTGTTATGGTTTTAGTGTTGTGTGCCGCGTGATTTTACCATCCTTGTAAATATTAAATCCTCGTTTGCTGTGCCACCAGTCGTGTCTTTCCTCCATCGAGAGTAGCGCTTGCACGCAACTCTCCGCACTCCCAAGTAAAGGTGACAAAATATTGCGAGCCTGCCAGGATTGATACGGCCCAGTCACCGATACTCGGGAGTTGTATAGATGGAGTGGGAACGTTTGGCGGCGGTAGCGAAGGATTTAAATATGTCGAAGGAGGAGACGATGGCGTTTTTTGAATACACGCAACAAGAGAAGGAAAAAAAGCAGAAAAGCGAAAAACAAATTTTGGAACTTAAGTTAAAACTAGCGGATATGGGCGCGGGCTCTCGTGACGGCGCGAGTTCACCCGGGTCGGCGTCATCCAACTCTACTTCGCCCAGGCCAAAGCAGGTTTGCCCCAGGAAGTTAATGGCTCCTTTTGACGAGCGAAGAGATGACTTGGATGCATATTTGCACCGGTTCGAGAGAATAGCGGTCGGGCAAGGCTGGGAGAAGAGCGAGTGGGCTAACGCCTTAAGCCTATGTTTAGTGGGTGAAGCTTTGAGTGTATATGGGCGCATGACAGCAGAAGAATCGCTAGACTACGACAAGGTGAAGAAGACTTTATTACAGAGATTCAGGTTGACGGCAGAAGGGTTTCGGGAGAAGTTTCGGTCGTGTAAGCCAGAAGACTCTGAGACAGGCAAACAGTTCACATGCCGACTAACTAACTATTTTGAAAGGTGGATAGAGCTTTCGGAAACGGAAAAGACATATGAAGCAATCCGCGACAAGATCGTGGGTGAGCAGTTTCTTGCCAGATGTAGCAAATGGTTAGCAATATTTCTGAAAGACAGAAAATTGCAGACGGTGAAAGAAATGGCAGAACAAACGCACCAATTTATAGAGGCGCAGGGATTGGTAAACCTAGGAAACAGTGTTAGAGATGCTCCCACTGCAGAAGATGATGAGCTGAGGGAGAGATCCCAAATGGGCGGGCGCAGGGCCCAGCAGAGATGTTTCCTTTGTGACCGTCTCGGTCATCAAGCAATTCATTGTCGTGTAGGACGCGATGACCAACGCCAGCGGAAGTATTGCGAATGGTGCAACAGGAGTGGGCATAATACTGAAGAATGTAGACAAAGAACGGAAAAAGTTCTAGCGGTCACAGCACCTAATGAGACTGACGAGGCGGACAGGTTCTCCGAAAAGGAGAAATTAGAAGTGGTAAGCGTAGCCATTGTCGATAAGAAAGAGCAAGCCATGCCAGTAGTAGAAGGCAAAGTAGAGGGGAAGAGGGCTACCATATTAAGGGACACGGGCGCGAACACCGTACTAGTAAGGAAAAGTTTTGTACATCCAAAGAATATGACTGGAAAGGTGAAGCCTGTTATGTTAGTCGACAGATCCGTGAGACACCTTCCAGAAGCTCAGATTCATATATGCACGCCCTATTTTACAGGAATGGTGACAGCCAGGTGCGTAGAAGATCCTCTGTACGACCTAATTTTAGGTAATGTATCAGGAGTGAGGGGAGTAGAGGACCCAAAAAGGCAAAGTGAACCTCCTCAACCCAGCGGACCTAGGAACTGCGCTGGCAGTAAGGAGAGTAAAGCGCAAGAGGCCAACACGCCTACAGTAGTGAAGCAACTTGGCTCATCAATTGGAGAGCTGGGGAGACAGCACAGAGAGGATCAAACACTTAGGTACGCGAGGCGAAGAATCGGGGGAAGGCCTATGAGAGAAGGAAACAGGTCAGGAGCTTCTTATGAAGTAAAAGATGGCCTGATATACAGGGTGTTTTTTTTTTTTAGCTGCACCAAATTTTTAAAATTAGGAAAATATATATCTTCTTCACGTTATCTTTACCATTCGTGTGCACCGATTGGCGGCCTCAGGATACAGAGCAATTTCCGCACTTAGGTGCGTAATTAGCAAAGTTACGCTAATTAACTTTTTAATTATCAACAATAGGTGACTACAGCAAATGAGTACTTTGGGGCCCGTCCTCGACACTACCTATCCCAACGATCAAATTTTCAATAGCCGAGTTCATGTGAGAGCTAAGCGACCAATTAGTTCCCTCTGGCAGTCTCCTTGAAACCGAAACTGGCCGCAAAAAGAGCGTCGTTGTCGTCGATGTCGCCGCCCCCCTGCCTTTCGTCACGTCTCCGAGGTAGGCGCCGGTCCAGCGCGCGAGCAGCTTGCGTTATCTCCTTGCTATCTGGGGCGTTCGCCGTCGACGCTACAGACTGATATGACGCCGTGCCTGTAGTATCTAAAAGCCCAAGGAGCGGGGTTCACGCTACAGCGCAACGTGGCGCCCGAAGGAATGACGAAGTAAATTTGGTGGCCCGCCGGCATTCAAGCGTTAAGCCAACGCCGCAAACAGCAAGGAGATAACGCAAGCTGCTCGTTGGGCCGGACCAGCGGTGACGTCGAAGACGTGACGAAAGGCTGGGGGGCGGCGACTTCGACGACACAGACGCTCTTTTTGCGGCCAGTTTCAGTTTCAAGCAGCCTGCCAAGGGGAACTAATTGTTCGCGTAGCTCCCACATGAACTCCGCTATTCAAAATTTGATCGTTGGGCTAGGTAGTGTTGAGGACGGGCTCCAAAGTACTAATTTGCTATAGCCGCCTATTGTTGATAATTAAAAAGGTAATTAGCGTAACTTTGCTAATTACGCACCTAAGTGCGGAAATTGCTCTGTATCTGGAGGCCGCCAATCGGTGCACACGAATGGCAAAGATAACGTGAACAAGATATATATTTTTCTAATTTTAAAAATTTGGTGCAGCTAAAAAAAACACCTTGTATAGGACGTTTTGGAGTGAGGGCGAATGCAGGAGGCAATTGATGCTGCCCATGCAACATAGACGAAGCCTTTTAGAAAAGGGACATGTGAATGGTCATAGAAATAAAAAACAGCTGGCAACAACACTAACTAAAATGGTATTTTGGCCAGGAATACACCGGGATATACAAAGTTTTGTGAGACGGCGCTATAAACCCAATGAAAGACCAGGTAGTGGTTTAGTACTGTGAACAATGTATAGTCTCTTTGGTGAGTGGCTTCCCAACTTCATAACATTGTGAACAGTTGAGTGAAGTACATTAGGTGATGAAATGTGCATAAAGTGAACTCTTAAGCGCGGTAAACAGTGCATCTGGTGAATGGTGCGCGGCAGTGCAGTGAAGTGTGGTGACGAGTGAGCCATGAGTGCATAAAAAGAAGTACGGAAGTGCAAGAAGAAGAGTTCAGTTCCCAACAGAGAAGGCCAAGAGTAAGAAGTTTTTTGGGAAAAAAAACTCTTGAAGAGGGGGCCTATGTCACATGTAAGAGGTCGCCTGTGGCGAGAAAAGAAGAGGACGATATAAACAGGGCGTTCCGAACGGCGCCGGCGCGCGAGGCGCGTGAGCCGAGGCATAATCGAGGGATGAACGGCGCTGTCCGTTGATTATCGACGTGGCTCCGGGTCAGGAAGGTCGCATCTCCAGCTACGCTCTTGCGACGGGAGACTTGGGGGTCTGGCCGAGTCCGTGACGTTGGCCGTCCAAGGTGTGGCCGTCGACCTCGGCAAGTTCGAGCGAGGCTCCTGGACTGGCTGCAGCCTCTCACGGCAGGACCGGGCACCCCAGAGAGGATCCCCCTTCCGCGGCAGACCAGCACGTTCGATTCTCCACGGGACGCCACGTCGGCACTCAAGAAGGGGTAGCGACGCATCCCGACGCTAGGCTTATCCAGGTGGGCCTAAGCAACGCCTAGCGCCATCGCTGACGAGCTGACGAGCTCATCACCGACGAGCTGACGAGCTCATCGCCGACGAGCTCACCGCCGACAAAGGAGACAACGCGAGGCGTCGGCACCTACGGCACTCTCAACGCTTCGGACGAGCCCGACACGTGTGCGACAAGAACTTCAAGACGACGATCCGTAAGAGACGATCACGTTTTGTTTACGACGCAGTTAGGCCGGGGCCAAGGTGGCCAGACTTTGACGAGTCAGCGCTAAGACTGACGTAGAGACTCTAAGCCGGAGTTAGGCTCCGAGACACGATTACCTTCTGGTAGTGTTGTGTTTAGTTAGTTTTGCATTTTCTGTTGAGTAAGCGTTTTAGTTTTCAGTTATGGTTTTACTGTTGAGTGCCGCGTGCTTTTACCATCCTTGTAAATATTAAATCCTCGTTTGCTGTGCCGCCAGTCGTGTCTCTCCTCCATCGAGAGTAGCGCATGCACGCAACTCTCCGCACTCCCAAGTAAAGGTGACACGCATGCGGCGCGTTGAAGCGCCTACTTGAAACGCGACTGTTCTGGGCGCATTTCAACAAGGCTGTTCTTACGTAAGATTTCTACGTATGATATGTAGTACCTTCAATCATTAGTAGAATCTGCATCGCTCAGACGAGGAAAACTCAAGGCAGAACAAGTTAAACGCAATCCTAAGCAGTCTTTACTACTGCTGATTGTTTCTCGGAATCCAATGGCGTTCTGTTTACCTGACGCATTTACGAAAACGAAGAGCTACATCAAACTATGCACACACAACACGGCGGAGACATTTATGAGCTAAATACCCTCAACGTGTTTTTCTTTAAATTTCCTAAATACATCTGCGCGCTTTTCTTTCCCCGTCAGTTATATGCCTTGGTTCCCATGTGTGCGCGCGCTTTCTGCGTTTTGCTCTTTAATTGGCGACTCTTCCATTATGCTAATTTATTAGAAGTCATGCTGATATTCATATTGCCAAAATGCACCCTTCTGTTCGCCGCAGAACATAAACCGGGACTTTTTGTTTTTTTACTCAGTCGTTGGCTGATGGTCAACTCGTGAACGCACCCACCTTCCCGCGTTCATTACTAACTGGGTGAGAACAGCGATCACAACCTCCCTCAATAATGACCTCTCTGGGTGGCAGTCCAATTTCTTTCTTCCGATACGCTGGTACCATATCGCTCGCCGTATGAGGTTTCATTTGCCACGATGAACCGCAAAAAGCTTGCCCCCCTTGGCAATGCTATTCGAACATCCAACAGCAGAGCAAGTCAGCATCGTGCTGCAGCCGAGCGCGTCTTCAAAAATGTAAAAAGCCTACGCTCACCCACATCGCACATGTGTCTCGGTGTTTCTACGCTCACTAATGGCGCCGTTTTCCCGCTATAACAAAAGCTGCGTGGGTTATTCGTCACGTGTCAAGCCTCGTCCAATGGAAGAGCGGAAAACGGCGAAGAAGTCAGGAGAGGGGTAAAGAGCGGGGAGGAAATTCTCCTTTCCTATTTGAAGAATGGTTTGCGCTACCTTTCGAACATACAGGCGCCTTAGGCCGCAGGGCTTCAAGGAGAGAGAGGGGGGGGACGGCGCGTGCCGCCCCGCGCGCCTGTGTCCTAAAAGCCATCTGCGGCGGGGGCACAGTCTGCCCAACCTGTGTTTTCACGGCTAAGATCGCGATGATGCGAGCGCCGGCACGAAGCTCAATTCGCTCGCTGCTGCTGCCGCGCTGACTCACCCATGCAGCGTTGTGATAGAGAAGTTTCCGCGGTCATCGAGCGAGATGCGTTCATGTTTGTTGTGGGCGCATGACATCATGATTGTTAATTTAGTTGGTATATGTTTAAAGTTTACACGGCCGATAAAACTACTAACCTTACTTTGTATAGGTGTCCACTAATTTGCTATTGGAATCGATGCTTCTTCTGTGGGGTGAAACTGCGACATTTTTGCTGAGTAATCTTCACTCCGAACTCATATTTTACACAGTCAATTTCGCAACTCAACCTCATTTCGCCTTACTCTGACCATGACTCAGCACTAATTTTCGCTGAGTCATCGTCACTCTGCACCTATATTATGCACTCATTTTTGAAAGTCATACTTTATTCACCAAACTCACACTGTGACTGAGCACTTTTCTGCTCAGTGATCATCACTCTTAAACCACAATTTACAGTGATTTTTGCAAGTGATCATGTTTTTTTTTAAATTTCATCCTTCCTATGATTCATCAAACTCGAACGGAGACCCAGCACTTTTTCTGCTGAGTCACTCATTTGTACCCTCTAATTTCGCACATTTTATTTTCAAGTCACTACCCCCTCCATAACCCCTTTCACTCTTGATACAACTATACGTGCCCCCATTGCCTCGCAACATGCACCCCCAACACCACACGGGGAGACGTAAAGCCAGGGCACAACACATGAACCAAAGTTACTCCAACGACAAGGAGGCAGTCTTCACCGACGCAGCCCGTTATCGAGACAGGAAGAGTTTCGTGGCGGCAGTTACTAGCCACCGAGGTAACCACCTCACGAGCGTCACCGTGAACACGGCATATGCCGAAGCGGCAGAGGAAGCGGCCATAGCACTGGCCCTCACACAAACCAAGGCTACATACGTGATCTGCGATTCGCAAATGGCAATTCGCAATTTTGCAAACGGGCGCATATCGCAAGAGGCGTATCACATACTCAAGCGACATCCCATACACCAGGAAGAGGCCGACGTCGATAACCGAAGGCACTCGCTATGGATCCCTGCACACACTGGACTGAGCACCCCCAACGAAGCGGCTCACCGCGTTGCTCGAAGCCTCACTCACCGAGCATCATCGGAGGAAGAGCCCCCGCGGAGTACGGCAAACGTCTGGGCGTGGGAGGATCGCTTGACCAGGTTACACGACATCACGACGAACTACCAGTTACAGAGCCGCGTATACCCATTCCCTCACGATAGGTTAGAGAGGGCGCAAGCAGTACACCACAGACAATTACAAACTGATTCTTACCCGCCGTGGTTGCTCAGTGGCTATGGTGTTGGGCTGCTGAGCACGAGGTCGCGGGATCGAATCCCGGCCACGGCGGCCGCATTTCGATGGGGGCGAAATGCGAAAACACCCATGTACTTAGATTTAGGTGATGTTAAAGAACCCCAGGTGGTCCAAATTTCCGGAGTCCCCCACTACGGCGTGCCTCATAATCAAATCGTGGTTTTGGCACGTAAAACCCCATAATTTAATTTTTAACAAACTGATTCTTACATAAACACAAGACTCATGCACGCCATGTATCCAGACATGTACGCTACAAACAGATGCACATCCTGTGGCGAGGTTGCCACACTTAATCATATGTTATGGGAATGTCAGGACATAACAAACAATTGGGGCCGTGCCGACACCTCCGTCTCTTCCACCGCCAGCCTCCGCTCGCGTTGGAAGACCGCACTGCTCAGCTCGAACCTGACAGTACAGCTCTGGGCCGTCCAGCGAGCCGAGCAAGCCGCTTCGAGACAAGGTCTCGCAACCGCGTCCGCGGCGGGTGCCCAGACCCACTAAAAATACGCCGGACTCAAATCTTATCGATTTGATAATAAAGTTTACGTTCTTCTTCTTCTTCACTCTTGATTCACCCTATCACTGATTGGTTCACCTTCATTCACTCTACCAGTTCGGTTTTACCTTCATCACTTATGAAAACAAAAAACGACGACGAGGAGAGAACGCGTGAGGAAAAGGCCAGCGCTAGTGCCATCTTTGACCAGTTGGTTCAATAAACCACAACCGGCGGACGCGCAGTCACTTCGTTCCTTACATTTATGGTGCCGTGAACCCGGCACCAGAGGTGGTGGCGTGGAGCAGAGGTAGAATACCCGGCTTCAAATCTGAAGGTCGGAAGTTAGAATCCTGCTCCAGTCCACCACATTTTCAGGCATGGAGTGGTGCCTGACACCCGCTAGAAAAATAATATTGCCGAGAGCTGGTGGGGCTATACTAGTTCAGGTACAACCAAACTAGGAAGGCCCACTAAGCTTCATCAAAGTCACTCCCTCACCAGAACAGGAATTGACCTCCCTGGTGCAGTATTCGGCCACTACCCACCTTATGACTCCGACAATTAACCTATGGCCCGCAGTCCCCATTGGCTGTGGAGCACCTGACCAAGGCGGCGGTCAGACCTGCTACGCGGCAGAGGGTGCTAAGAATCTTTGGGTCCGGACAGGCCGCCAATGGCAACTTAACCTGGCAACGTGCAACACGCGCACCCTCTCGAGTGAGGCTAGCTTAGCAGGACTATTTGAAGAATTATCAGGCATTGCCTGGGATATTATCGGCTTTAGTGAGGTTAGAAGAACTGATGAGGTTTACACAGTGCTGACTAATGGCCACGTCCTCTGCTACAGAGGTCTTCCAGGTAAGAGAGAATCCGAGGTAGGATTTCTAGGACATTGATGAGTTCTACAGCATTAATGAGAGGGTAGAAGTCGTCGTAATAAAGCTCAATAGGAGGTACAAAATGAAGGTAGTAGAAGCCTACGCCCCAACGTCTAGTCACAATGATGAAGAAATAGAACAGTTGATGTTGAATTAGCAATGAGAAAGGTGCAAACTCAGTATACTGTAGTCATGGGCGACTTCAATGCAGAAGTGGGGAAAAAGCAGGTTGGTGAGCAAGCAATCGGCAACTACGGCATTGATTCTAGTAATGCAAGGGGAAAGATGTTAGTATAATTCGCGGAAAGGAATAGCCTCTGAATAATGAATACCTTCTTCAGGAAGCGCAACAACAGGAAGTGGACCTGGAAAAGCCCTAATGGAGAAACAAGGAATGAAATAGATTTCATACTCTCTGCCTATATAAGCATAGTGCAGGATATAGAAGTGTTAGGTAAGGTAAAGTGCAGTACCATAGGTTAGTGAGGTCTAGCATTTCTCTCAATTTGAAGAAAGAAAGAGTGAAATTAGTGAAGAGGAAGCAGGCCAATCTAGAGGCAGTAAGGGTAAAAGCAGACCAATTCAGGCTGGTGCTCGCAAACAAATATACAGCTTTAGAAAAGGAAGATAAATACAACATAGAGGCAATGAATGAAACCATAACTAGGTTGATCTCAGAAGCAGCAATTAAAGTGGGAGGTAAGGCACCAAGGCAACCAGTAGGTAAGCTCTCCAAGAAACAAAGGACCTAATAAAAAAACGACAAAACATGAAAATGTCCAACTCAAGAGATTCGCTGAACTGATTCGCAATTCGCTGAACTGTCGAAACTGATCAACAAGAGGAACATAAGGGATATTCGAAATTATAACGTGCGAAAGATTGAGGAAGCCGTAAAATACGGACGCAGCATTAAATCAGTAAGAAGAAAGCTTGGCATAGGACAAGACAAGATGTATGCACTGAAAGATAAGCATGGTAATATCATCAGCAATTTCGATGACATAGTAAAAGCAGCGGAAGAATTCTATACTGACCTGTACAGTGCCCAAAACAGCCAAGCTACTTTCATTCGAAATAGTGATGAACCGGATACAGAGGCTCCTTCGATAACCAGCGATGAAGTTAGAAGGGCCTTGAAAGACATGACCAGGGGAAAAGCTGCTGGAGAAGATCGAATAACAATAGATTTAATCAAAGATGGAGGAGATATGCTTGAAAAGCTTGCGGCCCTTTAAACACAATGCCTCACAACTTCAAGTGTAGCAGAGAGCTGGAAGAACGCCCACATTATACTAATTCATAAGAAGGGAGACGTTAAAGAATTGAAGAACAACAGACCCATTAGCTTGCTTTCAGTATTGTATAAAATATTCACCAAGATAATTTCCAATAAAATCAGGGCAACACTTGACTTCAGCCAACCAAGAGAACAGGCTGGCTTCAGGAAGGGATATTCTACGATGGATCATATCCATGTAATCAATCAGGTAATCGAGAAAGCTGTGGAGACAATGAAGTGAAGCTGTGTATATGGCTTTCATAGATTATGAAAATACATTTGATTCAGTAGAGATACCAGCTGTCATAGAGGCATTGCGTAATCAAGGAGTACAGGAGGCATACGTGAATATCTTAGCAAACATCTACAAGGATTAAACAGCTACCTTGGTTCTCCACAAGAAAAGTAGGAAGATCGCTATCAAGAAAGGGGTCAGGCAAGGAGACAGTATATCTCCAATGCTATTCACTGCATGCTTAAAAGACGTATTCAAGCTCTTAGACTGGGAAGGCTTAGGAGTGAGGATGAACGGCGAATATCTCAGCAACCTTCGGTTTGCAGAAGACATTGTCCTATTCAGCAACAATGGAGACGAATTACAGCAAATTATTGAGGACCTTAATCGAGAAAGTGTAAGAATCGGGTTGAAGATGAATATGCAGAAGACAAAGATAATGTTCAATAGCCTGGCAAGGAAACAAGAATTCAGGATCGCCAGTCAGCCTCTAGAGCCTGTGAAGGAGTGCGTTTATCAAGGCCAATTACTCACAGGGGACCCTGATCACGAGAAAGAAATTTACAGAAGAATAAAATTGGGTTGGAGCGCATACGGCAGGCATTGGCAAATCCTGACTGGGAGCTTACCACTGTCGCCGAAAAGAAAAGTGTACAATCATTGTATTCTACCGGTTCTAACATATGGGGCAGAAACTTGGAGGTTAACAAAGCAGCTCGAGAACAAGTAAAGGACCGCACAAAGAGCGATGGAATGGAAAATCTTAGGACTAACGTTAAGAGACTGGAAGAGAGCGGTGTGGATCAGAGAACAAACGGGGATAGGCGATATTCTAGTTGACATTAAGCAGAAGAAATGGAGCTGGGCAGGCCATGTAATGCGTAGTATGGACAACCGGTGTTCCATTAGGGTTACAGAATGGATACAAAGAGAAGGGAAGCGCAGTCGAGGTCGGCAGAAAACCAGATGGGGTGATGAAGTTAGGAAATTTGCAGGCACAAGTTGGAATACGCTGGCGCAAGACAGGGGCAATTAGAGATCGTAGGGAGAGACCTTCGTCCTGCAGTGGACATGATATATAGGCTGATGATGATGATGATGATGAAACCCGGGAGACGACTGGCGTCCTGCACCGACGATGGATCGACTGCGACGCAGCAGATGCATACTTCGAGCCGCTGCTACAGGGCTCATCTCGTCCGCTACCGAAGCGCTACAAGCCGAGCATCCTTCGCCATCCGACCTGCAAGTTATTTTAGATGGCCTGCTGGACAAGTACTCGTCGCTAGCAGCGCTCAACGAGACGATTGCCCACCTCATGGACGATGGTGACGAGTATGAGGCGGAAGCCACCGTCGCTCTCGAGTACCACGACAAGATCTGCAACACCATGAGCCGGGTCCGCTTCATTCTCAATTCTGCTGCAAGAGCCGGAGACAGCACCACACAGCTGTCGAAACGTCAGCTCGAACTTCATAGTCGGTTCGACTCCCGCAACGTCACCCTAGACGCGTTGGAGGGACCGGAAGTCTGCACCGTGAAGACTACAGCCATCGGACAAGATCTCCTCGTACAGTTGCGTGAACGCAAGATGTTTGTCGCAGATGAGAATCGACTGGGCGATCGGCCGATAACGACAATCAGTGTCCTTATAGGATCAGATTACTATTCGCGTATAGTGACCGGAAGAATAGAACGTCTAAGCAGCGATCTATGCGCGGTTGAGACGTTCTTCTGTTAGCTGGTGCAAGGCGTCTACCCAGTAAGGCCCACCAATGCCTTGCCTAATTGGAACTGCCGAGCATCTGCCCTATTCTTTGCGTGTGAGCGGAATGGGCAAACAGCACATGACATTGCCGACCCGACGGAGATGTGGCGACACTATGCAATAGGGATAACCGACCCTCAGGATACCACTAGAGTTTGTGACCAAACGGCAGTGACTCAGTTCACACAGTACGTGCACAAGGAAGCTGGACGTAAAGTGGTTCCTCTCACGATAAGGCACCAGGGAAGACTGACTAGCACCAATCGAAGTGTCACCGAAAACCGGCCCAGACGCCAGCTTCAGCGCTTCGAAGGACAACAGGAGCTACTCCACGAGTATGACCGCACCATCAATGAGTACTTCAAAGAAGGTCACGCCGAACATGTCGACACCTCTCGAGAACCCGAAGCGACGGTTTACTACCTTCCGCACCATGCAGTCATCCGTCGGGAAGCTATAACTACGAAGATACGCGTAGTGTCTGACGCCTCTACCCATGAACGTGGCAAGTCATCGCTCAACGATACCTTGGACAAAGGGGTGAAACTTGATGCCGAGCTCTTGCAACTGCTTGTACAGTTCAGGATGAACATAATTATCCTAAGGCTTTCTTTCAAATTTCAATCCGACCTGAAGACCGCGACGCTATCCGCTTTCTATGGGTCGACCGACTGCCCGGCGACGAGGGGAAAATACCTTCCATCGTCGAATAGCGAATGACTCGTGTGCCCTTCGGAGCGTCGTCTAGCCCTTTCCTTCTATCTTATACTTTGCAGCATCACTTCGAAATGTGGAAAAAGACTCAGCCAATAATAGCTACACGCCTAAAGACATCATTCTACGTGGACGACCTTGTCATAGGAGCTTCCACCGAAGAAGAGGCCCTCGAAATCTACCGTGCTGCATTAGCAATCTTAGCAGATGCTAGTATGGAGTTGAGAAAGTGGTGGTCCAACTCCAGCGTTCTTCGCCGTCAATTCCTCAAGGACAACACTTCTCTCAACAACATTGGAGAAGCCAAAGCAACAAAGCTGCTCGGCTTAGTATGGGACCGCGAAGCTGACGATATCGTGCTTACCACCAAAGCCGTTTCCGAGTATGTCGCTGCGCACTCAGCCACGAAACGCACAATTCTGCAGTCATTCGCAAGAATCTATGATCCTTTAGGTCTCATGGCTCTGTTCATCATTCGAGCGAAATTATTGTTCCAGCAGCTGTGGCGTAGAAACTCACCGTGGGATGAGCCATTACCGGAAGACGTCGAGAAACAGTGGGAAGGCTGGAGATCCGAACTACCGACGCTCTCCTCGCTGCGAATTCCACGCTGCGTCCTCTGTCACACCCCGCGACAGATTCCACCGTTTGAACTTCACCTATTCTGCGATGAATGCTCACTGGCATACGGCGTAGCCGTCTACATGCGCTACGAGATCGGAGGAGGAACATTTAAGGTTCAGCTGCTCATGAGCAAGTGCAGGGTCGCACCGCTCAAGACTACCTTGCTGCCACGCCTAGAGCTGCTTGCGTGCCTGTTGGCTGCCAGGCTTTGGAACAACCTCCGAGGAATTCCAGAAACATCCAGCTGTCAGGGCGTGTTTTGGAGCGACTCATCGATAGCCCTACACTGGATTGCTGCTACACCGGAGGCCCTTTCTTGCGAGACGTACCAGTGATGAGATATCCGCTTGCCCCACAGCAGTAGTGGCACCCCTTCGCCCCCGCACGAACCACTGCTTGAGGTTGCAAGCTTTGGAGGCCTCTCCCGATTACTCCGGGTAACGGCTTGGATCATGCGGTTTCGTCGGAACGCTTCGCAGAACACGCCATCTTGTACCGGACCACTTAAGGCGTCAGAGTTGCACCAGGCGGAGATGCATTGGTTGAGGCTTGTCCAACACTCCGCATTGGCAATCGAAGTCACGGCCTTGGAGGAAGGACAACGAGTTCACAACACCTCCAGTGTGCTGACGCTACAGCCGTTTCTCGACCATGACAGACTACTTCGTGTGGGAGGCCGACTGCATTAGCTTAAAGACCGAGAGGAATTGAAGCATCCGATCTTGCTTCCTGCAGATCACCGGTTCACCGACCTCTTGGTTGATGCAACATACGTAAGACTACTACATGGAGGAGTTCAACTCACCCTCCTGGACCTTCGGGAACGCTTTTTGATCCTCAAGGGGCGTCGCACAGTGAAGCGCGTTCTGAAAGCGTGCTTAGCATACCACCGAATGCGCCTACTTCCCGAAGCTGCCCCTGTAGCACCCTTACCAAGGGAAATAATTAGTGAAGCAACACCGTTTGAAGTGGTGGGAATTGACTTCTGCGGGCCACTCTATCGTCGTGCTGAATTACCATCCACTGTAGAAGTGTACATCATTGTTTTTTCTTGTGCTGTGACGAGGGCAGTACACCTGGAGCTGACCACAGATATGACAGCGCAAGCATTTTTGCTAGCCTTCAGACGCTTTGCAGCACGACATGGAATTCCTGCTATCGTGCACTCTGACAACGCGAAAACATTCCGCTGCAGCGCCAAGCATTTTGTGCTCCCTATTCAAAGACAACGTTCAAGACTATGCCAGCTCTCACTGAATCCAATGGCGCTTTATTGCTGAATGCGCGCCGTGGTGGGGAGGCTTCTGGGAGCGTGTAATCCCCACAATTAAGCATGCACTGAAGCGTTGCCTGGGACGGGGCAGCTTGAGCTACAACGAGCTACTCACCGTGTTTGCTGAAGTTGAGGCGGCAGTTAACTGCCGTCCGCTCACCTACTTGGAGGATGACGTCACATCGACAGAAGTTTTGACGCCCTCACACTTCTTAGTCGGCAAGCGTCTCGTCACTTTGCCAACAGAACAAGAAAACCCTGCTCTTAATGCTGATGCGCCTGACCTTCGACGACGAGCTCGGCATCGGGAACAGCTGCTTCGCAGGCTTTGGAAGCAGTGGAAGAAGGAATACCTTCTTTTCCTGCGCTCTGCTCACCACAGCAAGCCTGTGCCGTCATCGAACTTAAGGCCCGACGATCTTGTCGTCGTCGAGGACATAAACACTCAGCCTATGGCATGGAAGATGGGCCACGTCGTTATGGCGTTTCAAGGAAGAGACGGTATGGCGCGGTCCTTCCTGATACTACTATCGAACGGCCAGCAAGTGCGACGTCCTATACAGCCGCTTTACCTCCTGGAGGCGCACACGTGCAACGCGGCCGCGGGAGTGTGATGAAAACTGAAGACGACGAAGAGGAGAGAACGCGTGAGGAAAAGGCTCGCGCTAGCGCCATCTTTGACCAGTTGGTTCAATAACCGCTACGGCGGACGCGCAGTCGCTTCGTTCCTTACACATAAGATGTTCGCATCTAAAAAAAATGCAGTTCCACTGAACGGGAAAGGGGAAATGCGGCGCAGTTATTCGCCAGGTTTCCCTTGTTTCTTGTGTTTATCTATTTATCTTGTGTTTATCTTGTGTTAGCAATCCACCATCTGTTTTGACACCTGTGCCAGGCACAACTGATGAGAGACTGCTACGCACATGGAGCCAAACTTCCAAGCACATGGAGCCAAGCCTTGCAGATGATACAAGCGATTGTAACGACTATCTTTAATTATTGTCCTAATGCTTGATTCTTCCTGTCTTTTAAATGATACTGAATGATGTTAGTTATCTTTAAACGGTTTTGATCAATCCTGCAATTGTTTTGACCCTGTTTTGAGCGTGATCACGCGACAAACGCCGACGCCGATAGCCCGAGCCCCTTAATGGGGTTGAGACATCAAATTTGTGGCTTGCACGTGTTTGTTTCAAAGGTTTCTTATTGCTCCAGGAAGCATGATAGACGCTGGAAGGTCATATATTCTCGGTAATAATTTATATCGCAATTTATGTGCACCATTTCGGTTTTCGGTTTCTCGGCGCCGAGTTGGACAGTGACGTCATTGGCTAGGAAGCTTGGTCACGTGGGCCCTCAAGGCTGTGAAGCACGCACTTGCTGCATCGTCTGCTCTCGCACACACGTTTTGTACCAGCGCAGGCAAACAAACTCGCGCCGACAGTTGCCATCGCTAGCTGCGTCTGCGTCCGATGCAGCTTATACTGCACTCTAGACTCGAGGCTCTCGAGGCTTGCCCCGTGCTGGGGGTCACCGCACATTGTGCGTCACTCTAATGTGGTATGACGTCATTAAAACACGTTACGCTTCCAACACAGTGACGTAAATGTTAATCGCGCTAGCGATGGGTCTCGATCGCGAGAACGAGCATTAGGCACTCTTTGGAAGCGAATTAAATATATTTTAAACATTTTCTGTGTCCAGCACTTCATGTTGAGTGTCCTTTCATACAGAGGAAGCCTACAGCAGGCCTTTATACCCTAAAAATTTGGTGTCTCAACCCCTTTAAGTGCGTCGCACTTAAAAGAACCAGAAAGCTTGCCTTCGAGCATTTCGTTTGCCGCCAGCGTTTGCAATAAACATTACGGTTACATAAGCTACCGTGGCAGCTTATGTAACTTAGGCAAGGAAGCGTCAGAAGCAGTCAGGGATCTATGAATGCTATCGCGTTCCACTATTAAAGGCGAAGCTTAAGTGTCCGTGTGTTTTTGAGACTTTATGCCTAAAACTAAAACTGCCTGTTTCGGGGTTGAAACACCATTACAACCTTTGCACGTTAAACGCTCAGTGATGTGCATATGGCCGCCTAGGTTGAGGCGCTGCTAGGTATATACTAATGCGTAAACTGCCTTGCAAAAAAATAAATATTTATTGCACAAATGAAAAATTCCCGCATAAATTCAATTCAATTAAGTGATTCATTTTTTGCAATGAAAGGCTAAATGCGTACATGTAATACAATGACTTGCATGTACATGCAAGTGATTGTCTTGCATGTACAGACTTGCATGTACATGCAAGTCAATTAGTGCTATATTTTTAAGTATGTCTAATTTTCAAACTACCCAATTTGTCAGCCAACGCTCGAGTGAATATGTGCTATTGTGAAATAAGCACAACCAATAACGTCGACGTGTCTACTGTCAATTGCTTAAAATTGAAAGTATTCCTCGGAATGCAATGGTATTGCGCTAACGTAGTTAACATTGCTAGAAGATACCTATCTACAGAAGTTGCCAAAGATACACTGATATTTACAGTAGATGTAAGATAGATGGAGACATGTTCACTATAGAATTGTTGGCATTAATATAAACACATTACTCTGCCTTTATGAATTATAAAAGCAAAGGACCATATGAGAGCGCAAATATGTATAAAAAGCAATGTGAACATAGAAAAAAAAACGACAGAGCATAGTGTGAATTTAGCAATGACACGTACCGCAAGTAATGCAAAAACATTTCGGTGTGTTTAGGCATAGCTTTGCATAACGGTGCTGAAACAATCCAGCCATTCAGTCGTAGCACAATAGAAATATCTAAATGTTGTGCGAGATGGCAAAGCGGGTTGTAGAGTTTCTGCCCAGTATTTCGTTTTATGATATTTTTACTTTAGAGTGATTGCGTCTTCGTAGAATTCCGTTCTCAACGTTCGTTATTCACAGAAGGCAGCAAATCAAGTAATCTCTTCATTGTGTATGAGAAATTGCAATAGACTGCGCGATCCTTGAGGTTAGATATCTTCCTCTAATTACTGGATATATTATTCGTCTCAACTGAACGCACGCCGCCAACAAAATACGTAAACTGATCAAGAGAAGCCAGTTTTCAAAAGTGTTCAATTTCACGAGTATAAATCACGTACATGCCGAAAGCTTGTAAACTCGGCCAGAATTGGAAAAGCACAATGAGCGAAATGGACAACAGGCATTAACTAAATAAATGTACAAATATCAATTGCCCGAAGAATACAGCAAAAGTTGGCATTGCTGAAAGGGGGCAACGCTCGATCGTCTCGTCTGTTTACCACCCGTTTTCTTGCATAGTTATGCAATCTCGTATATCAAGTACAATGCGTTGAAGGAAGCGGTGTGCAGTAGTCATCACAGCATGTCCCTTGTGTTTTGTTTCAGTTATATACACCAGTATTCGTCTGCATCCCCTTCAACTCAAGTACGATCCATCTCGGAACACAACGCAAGCTGTGTACCGTTGCATTAGTGCTCAGATGTCTCGATCAATCCAGAGATGAATGAAGACCACTCTGGCGGCATCTCATTTCTCCCGTGCATTAGCCGGCAATTCGTCCACTTTATGTCTCCTCAAAGCCTGGTTTGGGATAACTTTGCCGGCAGAATTCTAGGCACGGGGCTACGAGAAAACCTGTTGGATGCTCCACTTCCATGCTGTCGGTCTCTTTGTGTGTGCTTTTGGTTCTTGTTTATTTCTTCAATAAGCTCTCATATTGTGGGGAGTCTCGATACGAGGATCTATAGCACTGTGGGGGGACGATACAAACGCTGCTCTGCGTTAAGGGGGTACCGCGTATATGTATACGGACATTCGCATCGAACGAAAGCAGAGAATCCTTTGGGGCAGGGCACTCAGTGAAGAGAGGAAACCGGAAAGGTCCCAGTTTGTTTTGTATTTGCAAGCTGGTCATTCAACCTTTCCTTA